>NW_028270186.1:17591553-17602028 GCF_037043375.1 Chiloscyllium plagiosum | reverse complement strand
GTTTGCGTCTCACGAAATGTCGAGCGGGAGGAACCTTTTGCGTTTCCTTTTGTGTGATTGAGCCCTTTCTGGGTTCTGTTTGACAACAGGCTGGTGCTGTCTGAGGAGCTGGTCAACGTGCTGGTTGTACACGGAGGCGGCTTGGTTCTGGACCTGACCGCTGGCTACCTTCTCTTCTTTGACTTCACCCGCCCGTACGCCATGGTGTTCGTCACCTACTTCCACTGCATGAACTCCCAGCTCTTCAGCATAGGTGACTGCTTCCTAAAGCCCCTACTGACGGTCCCCACCCCGTGAGTCATTCTTTCTCTGAGGAGAGACGGTGGGGGGGAGGGGGAGGGGATTCTCTCCTGGCCTTCCCGTTGGCTGACAACGGGAGCTTGTTGCGTGCCCATTGACCGCCCGCTCTCCCTCCATGCTTCAGGAAGGACCTCCATTGGCTGTTAGGGGCACCTGCTTGCTGTGAGAGGTGCTACGTCAATGCATTTGCTCGTCTGAGTGCACGGAGGGTAACAGCCCTTTGTTCCTCTTTGCAATTTTTGGAAAGGCCAATCAGGGCAGGACTTAACGGTAAGGTCCTAGGGAGTGTTGCTGAACAAAGAGACCTTGGAGTGCAGATTTATAGTTCCTTGAAAGTGGAGTCGCAGGTAGATAGGATAGTGAAGAAGGCGTTTGGTATGCTTTCCTTTATTGGTCAGAGTATTGAGTACAGGAGTTGGGAGGTCATGTTGCGGCTGTACAGGACATTGATTTAGATTTAGATTAGATTACAGTGTGGAAACAGGCCCTTCGGCCCAACAAGTCCACACCGACCCGCCGAAGCGCAACCCACCCATACCCCTACATTTACCCCTATACCTAACACTGCAGGCAATTTAGCATGGCCAATTCACCTAACCTGCACATCTTTGGACTGTGGGAGGAAACCGGAGCACCCGGAGGAAACCCACGCAGACACGGGGAGAACGTGCAAACTCCACACAGTCAGTCACCTGAGGCGGGAATTGAACCCGGGTCTCTGGCGCTGTGAGGCAGCAGTGCTAACCACTGTGCCACCGTGCCGCCCAAGACATTGGTTAGGCCACTGTTGGAATATTGCGTGGAATTCTGGTCTCCTTCCTATCGGAAAGATGTTGTGAAACTTGAAAGGGTTCAGAAAAGATTTACAAGGATGTTGCCAGGGTTGGAGGGTTTGAGCTACAGGGAGAGGCTGAACAGGCTGGGACTGTTTTCCCTGGAGCATCAGAGGCTGAGGGAGTGACCTTATAGAGGTTTATAAAATCATGAGGGGGCATGCTTGGATAAATAGACAAGGTCTTTTCCCCTGGGGTGGGGGAGTCCAGAACTTGAGGGGCATTGGTTTAAGGTGAGAGATATAAAAGAGACCTAAGGGGCACACAGAGGGTGGTACGTGTGTGGAATGAGCTGCCAGAGGAAGTGGTGGAGGCTGGAACAATTGCAACATTTAAGAGGCATTTGGATGGGTATAAATGCTTGCAAAAATGGAACTAGATTAGGTTGGGATATCTGGGCCGAAGGGTCCGTGCTGTATGTCTTGATGACCCTAAATTGGTTTCGACCTGAATTTTTGTGAGCGAAATCCCTCCACTTCCCAGCAGATTAACCACTTAATCTCCGGCACCTAGAGTTTATGTCACAAAAAGTCTCTCTGCGGCTCATTGTATCTCTCAATGTATCCTCCCGATCCCAAAAGCTCTCTTAACAGCTACACGGGGATCTTGCAGGACAAATACATTAATTGCTGAAGTTTGTGTCACAATTAGCGAAGCTGGCCTTTGTTTGAAGAATGAGAATGAGGCAAATTGGAGAATTTTATTTCTGGAGGGATTAGATTGAAAAGTGTTAAGTAACGATCATATCTTGCTCCGGCCGCACTCGAGATGCTCTGAGGAGTTCTATTATGAAAGCAGCGCTCTGAGAAATCCCACTGGCGATTCCAGGAGGAATTCCATTCCGTTCCCAGGGACCGAAATGCGGAAACCGCTCCCAACAGGGGAATGCACCGCCTTCCCGTATTTGAGGAAGGGTTAGAGGGTTAGGAGGAAAGGCCAGCCAGGGACTGGTTGGGGCGAAAGGGCTGGTTTTGGATTTCGGCAATGACCACAGCGGAGGGTTTGATCTCCCAGCGGGGAGAGAGGAGACAGGAGAGCAGACAAAATGGAGCCTGAAGCCTCCAGGCTTCTATCATTGTGGGCCTTGTTAATTTTGTGAGTCCCTTCACGCCACCGAGCTGTTTAAAAACCACCCAGAACCCAGTGGGAATCAGCGAGCGCACGATATCGGATTTTCTCTGCCCGTTTTTCCCCTGGCTTTTCCCTCCGTACCCTTCGAACTAATCTGGGATCTCCAAAGATGTGCAGGTCAGGGTGGATCAGCCAGGCTAAAACTGCCTCCGCGTGTCCAGGGACGTGTACGTCAAGTGGGTTGGCCGTGGGAGGGTTGAGTCTGGGCAGGGTGCTGTTCGGAGGGTCGGTGTGGCCACGACGGGCTGAAAGGCCTGTCGATACGATTCCTCTCTCTCTCTCTCTCCCCCCCCTCCCAGGAATGTTCTCCTATACGATGTTGGCGACATCCCTGCTGTTCTGCTACCCAGACTGGCCCAGGACGCTGGTCCGGAAGTTCCCAGCATTCCTGAGGCCCTTGCTGCCGCTGACGGAGCGGCCGCAACGGAGCGACTCGTGCGTCTATCCGGCGGGTGGCCGGAAGCGGGAAGCCGTCGCCAAGGAAACAGGCCTAACGCCGCGGCAACGGCTCGGGGCGGTTTTCACCCTCATCTACGTGGCTGAGCAATTCTTCCTACCGTATTCGCACTTCATCACGCAGGTAAGGAGTCCCCTGGGAAATCGCTCCTGGGGCAAGTACAGGATTTTTGTTTTTGTAATGTCGAGGTCAGTGAGGGGGTTGGCAGGAATTGAGGCCTGAATGAGGGGGGAGGGATGAGGTGGTTCAGACATGAGTTTATCCAATGGTAGGCTCAGGTTTGAGGGGCAAAATGGCCGCCCATTTTCCTCCTTGTTTTGTCTTTTTTTTTCAGGCCCGCACCGATATTAGTTTTCTGTTTCGGTAATTCAGCCTGAAGATGTCGGCATCGCTGGCTGGGGCCCCCAGCATTTGTTGACCTGTTCCCCACCCCAACTGCCTCATTGAGAAGGTGGGGGTGAGCGGCCATCTTGAGCCATGTGGTTTCGGGGCCCCCACCCAGCGCCCTCAGGGAGGGAGTCCCAGGATTCTGACCCAGCGACACTGTAGGAACGGCCGATATATTTCCGAGTCGGGATGGTGAGGGGCTCGGAGGGGAACTTGCAGGGGGTGCCCCTTGTCCTTCCCGCTGGAAGTGGCCATGGGGTTTGGAAGGTGCTGCCTGAGGAGCCTGGGGGAGTTGCTGCAGTGCCTCTTGTAGATGGTACCCACTGCTGCTACTGAGCGTCGGGGGGTGGAGGGAGTGGGGGTTTGTGGGGGGTGGGGACAATCGAGCGGGGGCTGCTTTGTCCCTGGATGGTGTCGAGCGTCTCGAGTGTTGTCGGAGCTGCCCGCCCCATCCAGGGCAAGTGGGGAGTATTCCCTCACACCCTCCTGACTTGGGCCTTGTCGATGGTGGGGGACAGGCTTTGGGGGGAGTCAGGAGGGGAGTTACTCGCTGCAGGATTCCCAGCCTCTGAGCTGCTCTTGTAGCCGCTGTGTTTATATGGGGCTGGTCCAGTTCAGTTTCTGGTCAATGGTAACCCCTTTGAATTTTTGATGGTGACCACTGTGTCTCTGACAATGAATAAGTGATGCTGGAGCCGTACCCAGTGAGGAGGAAGGTGGCACGGAGAGACCGTGGAATTGGAAGTTATCACCAGCGTCTCCCTTGCCTGGTGGTGTGAGAGCCACACACTGGTTGGCCACAAGATGGGGCTGTTTCCCCAGAAATGGCACTGACCCATTGACAAATCCTCCGGCTGCTCAGAGCGAAGGGACCCTCTGGAGCAGGCAGGAAGGTAGCAGAGCAGAATCAGACCATTTGGCCCATCGAGCCAGTTCAATGTTCAAACACTGGAATGTTTCTCAGCCCAGCAGCTCTACAGGCTGTCTTTCACCACCTTCATCTCACCCTACCACCATATCCTTTTCATGTCTCTCTGTCTGTCTGTCTCTCTCTCTCTCTCTCTCTCTCTTCCCCCCTCTCTCCCCCCCCACTTCCCCCCCCGTCTCTTCCTCCCCTTCTCTCTCTCCCTCCCTTTTTTCTCGCTGTCTCGCGCTCTCTCTCTCACTCTCGCTCTCTCAATCTCCCTCCCCCTTCTCTCTCCCTCTCCCCTTCTCTCTCTCTCTCTGTCTCTCCCTTCTCTCTGTCTCTCTCTCTCTCTCCACCCCTCTGTCTCTTCCCCTTCTCTCTATCCCTCCCTTTTTTTTCTCTCTCTCTCTCTCTCTCTCTCTTTCTCTCTGTCTCTCCCCCTTCTCTCTGTCTCTCCCCCTTTTCTCTGTCTCTCCCCCTTCTCTCTGTCTCTCCCCCTTTTCTCTGTCTCTCCCCCTTCTCTCTGTCCCTCTCTCCTCTCTCCCTCTCCCCCTTCTCTCTCCCTCTCCCCCTTCTCTCTCTCTCTCCTCCTTCTCTCTGTCTCTCTATCCTCTCTCCTCTCTCTCTCTCTCTCTTCCCCCTCTCTCTCCCCCGTCTCTTCCCCGTCTCTTCCCCCTTCTCTCTCTCCCTTCCTTTTTTCACTCTCTTTCTCTCGCTCTGTCTCTCTCTCTCCCTCCTCTCTCCCTCTCCCCCCTTCTCTCTCTCTCTCTGTCATGTCTCTCCCCTTCTCTCTGTCTCTCTCTCTCCTCTCTTTCTCTTCTCCCCCCCCCGTCTCTTCTCCCCCCCCCGTCTCTTCTCCCCCCCCGTCTCTTCTCCCCCCCCCGTCTCTTCTCCCCCCCCCGTCTCTTCTCCCCCCCCCGTCTCTTCTCCCTCCCCCGTCTCTTCTCCCCCCCCGTCTCTTCCCCCCCCCCCGTCTCTTCCCCCCCCCGTCTCTTCCCCCCCCCCGTCTCTTCCCCCCCCCCCCGTCTCTTCCCCCCCCCCGTCTCTTCCCCCCCCCGTCTCTTCCCCCCCCCGTCTCTTCCCCCCCCGTCTCTTCCCCCCCCCGTCTCTTCCCCCCCCCGTCTCTTCCCCCCCCCGTCTCTTCCCCCCCCCGTCTCTTCCCCCCCCCGTCTCTTCCCCCCCCCGTCTCTTCCCCCCCCCGTCTCTTCCCCCCCCCGTCTCTTCCCCCCCCCGTCTCTTCCCCCCCCCGTCTCTTCCCCCCCCGTCTCTTCCCCCCCCCCCCGTCTCTTCCCCCCCAGTCTCTTCCCCCCCCCCCGTCTCTTCCCCCCCCCCCCGTCTCTTCCCCCCCCCGTCTCTTCCCCCCCCCGTCTCTTCCCCCCCCCGTCTCTTCCCCCCCCCGTCTCTTCCCCCCCCCGTCTCTTCCCCCCCAGTCTCTTCCCCCCCCCCCCGTCTCTTCCCCCCCCCCCCGTCTCTTCCCCCCCCCGTCTCTTCCCCCCCCCCGTCTCTTCCCCCCCCCGTCTCTTCCCCCCCCCGTCTCTTCCCCCCCCCGTCTCTTCCCCCCCCCGTCTCTTTTCTCTCCTCTCTCCCTTCTCTCTGTCTCTCTCTCTCTCTCCTCTCTCGCTTTCTCTTTTTCTCTCTCTCTAGCTCTCCCTCCCCCTTCTCTCTCCCTCTTCCCCTTCTCTCTCTCTCTCTCTCTCTCTGTCATGTCTCTCTGTCTCTCCCTTCTCTCTATCTCTCTCCCTCTCTCCCTCTCTCTCCCCCCTCCCCCGCAGAGCCACTGAGCGTATCCAGTGGTTTCCGAGTTATAAAAGCATCTGCTGGACGGACACTGAAATCTGAAAGCAAATCTGAGGCAAATTGCGTCTGTGTCTCCTTCCCTTCAATTTTAAAACAAACCTGACTCCAGCGTTTAATTTACGTTTGTGACCTTTAATTAGCTAAACACACGGATGAGTTCGGGATAGTGTAGGGGGAAGGATCTGAGAATAGTTCACAGGTCGGCACAACACCGAGGGCCGAAGGGCCTGTTCTGCGCCGTATTGTTCTCTGTTCTAAAGGTTTGAAGGGGGAGGTAATTGTTTCTGTTCTGTCCCTCCAGGGATACAACAATTGGACGAACGGATTGTACGGCTATTCCTGGGATATGATGGTTCACAGCCGGACACACCAACACGTCAAGATAACGTACAAGGACGGCGTAACCGGACAGATCGGTTACCTCAACCCTGGTGTGAGTTAACCGCGTCGAAACCCTCGCCCTCCCCGTCTCCTCCCTCCCTCAGCTGGTAGCACCATCGCTCGCCTCCGAGCCACAGGCGTTCCGGGATTCAAGTCCCACAGTAGGGTCGGCCTAACCGGAACACTTCCCCAAAAATAAAAGATGGCTCTTGGTCTCTGCGATCTTCAGTGTTTGAGAGGGGAAAGATTTAAAAGGGACCTAGGGGGCAACCTTTTCACCCAGAGGGTGGTACGTGTATGGAATGAGCTGCCAGAGGATGTGGTGGAGGCTGGTACAATTGCAACATTTAAGAGACATCTGGATGGGTATATGAATAGGAAGGGTTTGGAGGGATATGGGCCGGGTGCTGGCAAGTGGGAATAGATTGGGTTGGGATATCTGGGTCGGCATGGACGGGTTGGACCGAAGGGTCTGTTTCTATGCTGTACATCTCTATGAGAGACAATGGACAGCTCTGAATGGCCCGGTGGAGATGTTTGAGGCTGTGTTGGCAGGCTTGGAGGAGTAGGCCGCATCGATTGAACGCAGAGTTTCCAGATCAGATGACCTCCGAGATTGATCAGTTCTGATCCAGTGCTAGAAGGGCCGAATGGTGGCTCCGATGACCTGTCCTTCTGAGTGCGTATTCAACGCCAGGCCTCAGGTAAAACCGAGTCCCAGGGACAGAAACTCTAGGATGCAGCAGTTGGTGCTATTTCCTGCCAACTGAAGCCTTGGCGATGTTTTTCACAATCATGGGCGGCATGGTAGCTCAGCTGGTCAGCACTGCTGCCCTCCCAGTGCCAGGGACCTGGGTTTGATTCCAGCCTCGAGCTGGAGTTTGCACATTATCCCCCTGTGTCTGTGTGTGGGTTTCCTCGAGGTGCTCTGGTTTCCTCCCACAGTCCAAAGATGTGCAGGTTAGGGTGGATTGGCCATGCTAAATTACCCATAGTGCTCAGGGATGTGCAGGTTAGGGTGCATTGGCCATGCTAAATTACCCATAGTGCTCAGGGATGTGCAGGTTAGGGTGAATTGGCCATGCTAAATTACCCATAGTGCTCAGGGATGTGCAGGTTAGGGTGGATTGGCCATGCAAAATTACCCATAGTGCTCAGGGATGTGCAGGTTAGAGTGGGTTGGCCATGCTAAATTACCCATAGTGCTCAGGGGTGTGCAGGTTAGGGTGGATTGGCCATGCTAAATTACCCATAGTGCTCAGGGATGTGCGGGTTAGGGTGGATTGGCCGTGCTAAATTACCCATAGTGCTCAGGGATGTGCAGGTTAGGGTGGATTGGCTGCGCTAAATTACCCATAGTGCTCAGGGATGTGCAGGTTAGGGTGGATTGGCTGCGCTAAATTACCCATAGTGTTCAGGGATGAGCAGGTTAGGGTGGATTGGCCGTGCTAAATTACCCACAGTGTTCAGGGATGTGCAGGTTAGGGTGGATTGGTCATGCTAAATTACCCATAGTGCTCAGGGATGTGCAGGTTAGGGTGGATTGGCTGCGCTAAATTACCCATAGTGCTCAGGGATGTGAAGGTTAGGGTGGATTGACCATGCTAAATTGCCCATAGTGCTCAGGGAAGTGCAGGTTAGGGTGGATTGGCCGTGCTAAATTACCCATAGTGTTCAGGGATGTGCAGGTTAGGGTGGATTGGCTGCGCTAAATTACCCATAGTGTTCAGGGATGAGCAGGTTAGGGTGGATTGGCCGTGCTAAATTACCCACAGTGTTCAGGGATGTGCAGGTTAGGGTGGATTGGCCGTGCTAAATTACCCATAGTGCAGGTTAGGTGCATTCGGCAGGGGAAAAGTAAAGGCGTAGGTTAAGGGAATGGCTCCAGGTGGGTTACTCTTCGGAGGGTCAGTGTGGACCTGCTGGGCCGAAGGGCCTGTTTCCACACAGTTGGGATCCTATGTCGGGATTCTATGGCCATTAGAAGGCACGTAATTAGGTCAGGAGTAGGCCATTCGGCCTTTGGGCCCTGCTGTGCCTCTCAGTAAGAGGCCACGCTCCTTGATGTAAAGGTCAGTCTGCCACATCTCTCGTCTTACACCTCCATCGCGTTCAAGTCTCTCCGGCCGGCACTGTTTTACAAAGCTTTGCTCCTCGTCAAACGTTGTTCCGATTTCCCTCGTGCTGTTCTCCATCCATCCTCCTTATTCTGGGCCCGCTTACCAAACACGCTCCCTGTCCCGCTGGCTTGGGAGTGAAACCTCTGGTTGAAACCTCTAGGTGTGGACCCAGAGTCGCCGATGGAAGGACCACGCGGATATGTTGAAGCAGTACTCCACCTGCCTCGCCACGCAGCTGCTGAGATACAACATCTCGGAGCCGGAGATCTACTTTGACATCTGGGTGTCGATAAACGAGCGGTTTCAGCAGCGGTGAGTACAGGGATCGCTCCGTTGGGTAACGCTCCTCCTCAGAGCAAGAACTGGACAGCTTTCAGGTTTGGGCAAGTGGCAAGTTATGTTTGTGCTCCACTAGTGACCATCCCCCCCCCCCCCCCCCCCAACGTTCAATGGTGTTACCGTCACTGAATCCCCTTCCCCCATTATCAACATCCTGGGGGTTACTGTCTCCAACAAGAGAGAATCTAACCATCACCCCCTTGACGTTCAATGGTGTTACCGTCACTGAATCCCCCCCCCCCTCACTATCAACATCCTGGGGGTTACCGTCTCCAACAAGAGAGAATCTAACCATCACCCCCTTGACGTTCAATGGTGTTACCATCACTGAATCCCCCCCCCCCCCTCACTATCAACATCCTGGGGGTTACCGTCTCCAACAAGAGAGAATCTAACCATCGCCCCCCCCCCCCCCCCGACGTTCAATGGTGCTACCGTCACTGAATCCCCTTTCCCCACTATCAACATCCTGGGGGTTACCGTCTCCAACAAGAGAGAATCTAACCATCGCCCCCTTGACGTTCAATGGTGTTACCATCACTGAATCCCCCCCACCACTATCAACATCCTGGGGGTTACCGTCTCCAACAAGAGAGAATCTAACCATCGCCCCCTTGATGTTCAATGGTGTTACCATCACTGAATCCCCCCCCACCCACTATCAACATCCTGGGGGTTACCGTCTCCAACAAGAGAGAATCTAACCATCACCCCCTTGCCGTTCAATGGTGTTACCATCACTGAATCCCCCCCCACTATCAACATCCTGGGGGTTACCGTCTCCAACAAGAGAGAATCTAACCATCGCCCCCCCTGACGTTCGATGGTGTTACCATCACTGAATCCCCCCCCCCCCCCACTATCAACATCCTGGGAGTTACCATTGACCAGAAACTGAACTGGACCAGCCCCATATAAACACAGCGGCTACAAGAGCAGCTCAGAGGCTGGGAATCCTGCAGCGAGTAACTCCCCTCCTGACTCCCCCCAAAGCCTGTCCCCACCATCGACAAGGCCCAAGTCAGGAGGGTGTGAGGGAATACTCCCCACTTGCCCTGGATGGGGGGAGGGGCAGCTCCAACCACACTCGAGAAGCTCAACACCATCCAGGGACAAAGCAGCCCCCCGCTCAATTGTCCCCACCCCCACAAACCCCCACTCCCTCCACCCCCCGACGCTCAGTAGCAGCAGTGGGTACCATCTACAAGACACACTGCAGCAACTCCCCCAGGCTCCTCAGGCAGCACCTTCCAAACCCCACGGCCACTTCCATCGGGAAGGACAAGGGGCAGCAGGTACATGGGAACACCACCCCCTGCAAGTTCCCCTCCGAGCCCCTCACCGTCCTGACTTGGGAAAAAAACGGCCGTTCCTTCAGGGTCAGAATCCTAGGCCCCCCCCCCGAGGGCGCTGTGTGTGGGGGTCCCTACACCACACGTGACTGCAGCAGTTCAAGATGGCGGCTCTCCCCCACCCTCTCAAGGGGCCAATTAGGGAGGGAATAGGGTAATAAGAATTGGCCCTGCCCATCCATGCCCACGTCCCGTGAGTGAATAATAAAGGGCATTGCCAATTGGCTGTTAATTATTTTAACGCAGCCCCTGGCATTGTTCAGGTTGTGAGTGTGTTTGTGTGTGAATGCTGTCTGATATTGGGTCCTCTTCCTAAGGCTGTTTGACCCTCGCGTTGACATCGTAACAGCCGAGTGGTCTCCCTTCAAAAAGACGTCCTGGCTGATGCCCCTCCTGGTCGATCTGTCCCCCTGGAGAACCAAGTTTGACGAAATTGAGAAAACGCTGGACAACCAGACCGACGTGGTTTTC
>NW_028270186.1:17531553-17586553 GCF_037043375.1 Chiloscyllium plagiosum | reverse complement strand
CCAACCTAGTCCCACCTGCCAGCACCCGGCCCATATCCCTCCAAACCCTTCCTATTCATATACCCATCCAGATGCCTCTTAAATGTTGCAATTGTACCAGCCTCCACCACTTCCTCTGGCAGCTCATTCCACACACGCACCACCCTCTGTGTGAAAAAGTTGCCCCTTAGGTCCCTTTTATATCTTTCCCCTCCCACCCTAAACCTATGCCCTCTCGTTCTGGGCTCGCCCACCCCAGGGAAAAGACCTTGTCTATTTATCCTATCCATGCCCCCTCGTGATTTTATAAACCTCTATAAGGTCATTCCTCAGCCTCCGACGCTCCGGGGAAAACAGCCCCAGCCTGTTCAGCCTCTCCCTGTAGCTCAGGTCCTCCAACCCTGGCAACATCCTTGTAAATCTTTTCTGAACCCTTTCAAGTTTCACAACATCTTTCCGATAGGAAGGAGACCAGAATTGCACGCAATATTCCAACAGTGGCCTAACCAATGTCCTGTACAGCCGCAACATGACCTCCCAACTCCTGTACTCAATACTCTGACCAATAAGGGAAAGCATACCAAACGCCACCTTCACTATCCTATTTACCTGCGACTCCACTTTCAAGGAGCTATGAACCTGCACTCCAAGGTCTCTTTGTTTAGCAACCCTCCCCAGGACCTTACCATTAAGTGTATAAGTGTATGGGCCGGGTGCTGGCAGATGGGACTAGATTGGGTTGGGATATCTGGGTCGGCATGGACGGTTTGGACTGAGGCTGTTCAGCCTATCTGGACCGTTCTATCCCCTCACATCCAATCTCCTGCCGTTTCACTGCAAACCGTTCCTATCCCAGTACTCCTCTGGTGCCCCATTCCAATGCCTCAATTTAACTAGCGCCCCACGCCCCCCCCCCCCACCCCGCCAATTTTCAGGTAGCGCATTCTACACCCCAACCAGTGGCTGAGTGAGAAACACATTTCTTATATCACTCGTGCTTCTTTTTAAAACTATCCCCCTCTCGTTCCTGTCTCTTTAGCAAACAGGAACAGCGTCTCCCTCTCTGCTCTGTCCAGCGCCCCCCCCCCGTTCCTGATTTCAGAAAACCTCTCTCAGGCCTCCATCTCCTCCCCGACGTCAACCTAGCCTCATCGCTCAAGTTTCCCGAACCTGCAATCCCTCCTAATTCCTACACTTGACGCTCTGACCAATAAAGGAAAGCCTGTGACTCCACTTTCAAGGAGCTATGAACCTGCACTCCAAGGTCTCTTTGTTCAGCAACACTCCCCAGGACCTTACCTTGGGACCTTACTCTCTCCAATGCGTTCGTACCTTTCCTATAATGTGGCGTATCAGGTCAACTCGCTGTCTGCCATCTCTCCTGTCAGTTTATCGGTGTCAAGCTGTAGTTGGTACTGGTCCATTCCGAATCTTTATTTTGTTATGTCAACGCAGGAACCGGGAAGGGGCTGACTGTGTTCGTGACCGTTCATCGGAATATTTTGGTCACTGAAAGGAAAAAGTCGTTGTCTGTACAAAAACCCTGCCCCAGTTACGTTTTCGATCACAAAAGCTTCCGTAACACAATGGGTGCCCAATTATTTCTTTTCACAAATCTCTCTTCCTTCACAAAGCTGGTTCCCAAATTAAGGGGTAGTCTTCCGCCCAGCAGAGGTGATGGAGGGGAGATTTAGCAGAGAGGGTATAGGGTAACGCCAGTTTTAATTAGATTCCCTACAGTGTGGAAACAGGCCCAACGAGTCCACACTGACCCTCCGAAGAGTAACCCACCCAGCCCCATTTCCCTCTGACTAATGCAGCTAACACTATGGGTAATTTAGCACGGCCAATCCACCCTAACCTGCACATCCCTGAGCACTATGGGTAATTTAGCACGGCCAATCCACCCTAACCTACACATCCCTGAGCACTATGGGTAATTTAGCATGGCCAATCCACCCTAACCTGCACATCCCTGAGCACTATGGGTAATTTAGCATGGCCAATCCACCCTAACCTGCACATCCCTGAGCACTATGGGTAATTTAGCACGGCTAATCCACCCTAACCTACACATCCCTGAGCACTATGGGTAATTTAGCATGGCCAATTCACCCTAACCTGCACATCTTTGGACTGTGGGAGGAAACCGGAGCACCCGGAGGAAACCCACACAGACACGGGGGAGAATGTGCAAACTCCACACAGACAGTTGCCCCGAGGCTGGAATCAACCCTGGGACTCTGGCACTGTGAGGCAGCTGTGCTAACCACTGAGCCACCGTGTCACCCATTTTGAGACAGAATTAAATGTGATGTTCAGATACGGTTTTAAGACAGACTTTTATTTTTGTCTATTGAAAATACGGAAAATAAATGAAAAATCGGGGGAACTCGATTGGTCTTTGGAGATCACTCCGTTCATGACTTCTCAAGTCTGTGTTGGAAGTGCATCAAAGGCAGCATGGTGGCACAGTGGTTAGCACTGCTGCCTCACAGTGCCAGAGACCCGGGTTCAATTCCCGCCTCAGGCAACTCTCTGTGGGGAGTTTGCACATTCTCCCCGTGTCTGCGTGGGTTTCCTCCGGTTTCCTCCCATAGTCCAAAAGTGTGCAGGTTAGGGTGGATTGGCCACGCTAAATTGCCCGTAGTGTTAGGTGAAGGGGTAAATGTAGGGGAATGGGCCTGGGTGGGTTGCTCTTTGGAGGGTCGGTGTGGACTTGTTGGGCCGAAGGGCCTGTTTCCACACTGTAGGGAATCTAATCTTAAAAAAAAATCGCAAATCTAAGGCAGATTTTTAATCGGGAAGGGGGAAAAGGCAGGAAACGTGGGAGTCGTGGACGGTCGGATTGACCGCTGACGTTATTGAGTGGCAGAACAGAAAGGGCTACTTTGACTCCAATGTCTTATGGTCTAGCTGACGGTATAATGGGCAGGGCATTAGATTTGAGGTTAGGGGCGGGGAATGACGAATGACAGGAAATCGAACGGGACGTAGACCCGCAGGGGGTTTGGTGGGGACTGACGGCGGTGAGCTGGCGCTGCCCGGGACGGGCGAACGGCCACCGCGCGTCCAGTTGGCACTTGACACTCTTGCTTTGTGTTACAGTTACCAGCTGGTGACTACCACCACGTGTATACGATATCGGAGGAGCCCTCCTGCTACATGTACATCTACGTGAACACCACCATGGTGCGTTTGGAGGAGACTTACACCCGTTTTGTGGAGCTGCAGGAGAAGATCAAGAACGGAACAGGTACGTGCAGAGTCCACCTTTGGCATTCACAACGTAGATGAGGAAATTCACCGACTCACACAGCGCAGTACAGGCCCTTCGGCCCCTCGATGTTGCACTGACCTGTGGAACCAATCTGAAGCCCATCTAACCTACACCATTCCATTCTCATCCATGTGCCTCTCCATTGACCACTTAAATGCCCTTAACATTGGCGAGTCTTGTCCCATGCCCCCTACTACTCTCTGAGGAAAGACACTACCTCTGACATCTGTCCTGTATCTATCGCCCCCTCGATTTAAAGCTATGTCCCCTCGTGCTGGCCATCACCATCCGAGGGAAAAGGCTCTCTCTGTCCACCCTATCGAACCCTCGTATGGCTCAATTCAGTCCCCTCTCAACCTCCTTCTCTCTAACGAAAACAGCCTCAAGTACCTCAGCCTTTCCTCATAAGACCTTCCCTCCCATACCAGGCAACATCCTGGTAAATCTCCTCTGCACCCTTTCCAAAGCTTCCACATCCTTTCTCTTATGTGGTGACCAGAACTATACGTAATACTCCACGTGCGGCCGCACCAGAGTTTTGTACAGCTGCAGCAAGACCTCATAACTCCGAAACTCAGTCCCTCTACTTTGTTTGTAATTTTGTCATAGAGATGTACAACATGGAAACAGACCCTTTGACCCAACCCGTCCATGCTGACCCAGATATCCCAACCCAATCCAGTCCCATTTAGAGTCATAGAGATGTACAACATGGAAACAGACCCTTTGACCCAACCCGTCCATGCTGACCTGGATATCCCAACCCAATCCAGTCCCATTTAGAGTCATAGAGATGTACAGCACAGAAACAGACCCTTCGGTCCAACCCGTCCATGCTGACCCAGATATCCCAACCCAATCTAGTCCCATTTAGAGTCATAGAGATGTACAGCACAGAAACAGACCCTTCGGTCCAACCCGTCCATGCCAACCAGATATCACAACCCAATCTAGTCCCACCTGCCAGCACCCGGCCCATATCCCTCCAAACCCTTCCTATTCATATACCCATCCAAATGCCTCTTAAATGTTGCAATTGTACCAGCCTCCACCACATCCTCTGGCAGCTCATTCCATACACGTACCACCCTCTGTGTGAAAAAGTTGCCCCTTAGGTCTCTTTTTTTATATCTTCCCCCTCTCACCCTAAACCTATGTCCCTCTAGTTCTGGACTCCCCCACCCCAGGGAAAAGACTTCGTCTATTTTATCCTATCCATGCCCCTCATGATTTTATAAACCTCTATAAGATCACCTCTCAGCCTCTGACGCTCCGGGGAAAACAGCCCCCAGCCTGTTCAGCCTCTCCCTGTAGCTCAAACCCTCCAACCCTGGCAACATCCGTGTGAATCTTTTCTGAATCCTTTCAAGTTTCACAACATCTTTCCGATAGGAAGGAGACCAGAATTGCACACAATATTCCAACAGTGGCCTAACCAATGTCCTGTACAGCCGCAACATGACCTCCCAACTCCTGTACTCAATACTCTGACCAATAAAGGAAAGCATACCAAACACCGCCTTCTTCACTATCCTATCTACCTGCGACTCCACTTTCAAGGAGCTATGAACCTGCCCTCCAAGGTCTCTTTGTTCAGCAACACTCCCCAGGACCTTACCATTAAGTGTATAAGACCCACTAAGATTCCCCGAGTTCCATTTTTTTCATCGTGTGAATGAAGCTCGAGGTGGGTTATATTCGTCATGGTCACCTCTCCCTGTTGCCCCCTTCAGAGACGGAGGAGATTTCGCCTGAGGTGCAGACGGTGCTGAATGGGAGCTTGGAGGACGTCAACATCACGGATCCCGCGTTGGCCGCTTTCGTGCGTCGACAGCGCCGGCAGGAGGAATACGAGCGGAGGAAGAACGCAACGCTGGCTGAGAGATTTGTCAGGTTTGCCCAGAAGAAACACCAAACTTTCCGAAGGAGGTGAGTGACTGGTCGGAGTACTGTTGCACGTGAAATTTCCCACGTCAGTGCCAAACCTCCCAACGACTCGGTCAAACAGCCCCTGCTTTCTAACGTTAGATTGGACAACACTTGCCAAACAACCCGAGTGCGCTAGGACTGCTTCCGCTCTCAACTGCGCTGGCCCTATGCTATTTCTCCTCCTGCCCTCCACAGGTCTAAGTGTTATGAAGATGTGGGTGTGCTGTACCTTTTTAAGCAGGTTAGCAGAGCTACCTGACAACACCAAGTGTTCCAAACAAGATATAATGTAAGCTTTTGGTTCTGTAGCTGGTTGCCAGGAGACAAGAAAATCGCATTAGGCCAATCAGTTTAAATTATACCCCAGAAAGAAAACCCAAACTCCAATCAAGTTTGAATTGAGAATCTTAAAAGCCAATGACACAATCTGATGCTTGGGGGGGGGAATAAGACCAGGGGAAAATTGAACTGTTGAGAGGAGAACTGCCAGGCCAGCAGCATCTGCAAACTGCACGGAGAATAGCTCTCTTAAAGGTACCTTTACCGATCAGTAATCTGTGAAACAGCAAATCGACAAGAAGAAAAGATGACCAGAGGAAGATATAAAGAGAAGATTCGACAGCTAGCTGGTATTGAAATTGGAATTTTTGGTAAATCTGAAACAGGGGTGGGGTTTATCGTACTAGTATTGTAGAAGGGGAAGGTAAAAGATAGGTTAGAGAAAAGAGTTGTAAATAGTTGTTAGTTAATTATTCTCTGCTATGCTTTAAGAAATAAAGTTGTTAATTTTTACTTTAAATAGTGACCTTTGGGATAGTTCTTGGCCTCATGAATTTTCAGATTACAACATGGGATAAATCTTTTTCTGTGTTGCTGGTTTAAATTAACCAGCAGGGTTTTACCCATATCGTTACAGAAGTAACAGGTCGTTGTGTTTTGAAACAATCAGAAGCCATACCAATGCAATTCTCCAGAACGTTCTCCCGGTCGGAGTCAACTTTCCTGCCTTCCTATTCTGTCTGTCCCTTTTTGCATACAATTATGAATGGTTGGGCCATTTAAAACTGTTATTCTTGCAATGCTGTCCTGATGAAATGAAAAGCTTCAACCACATGCTTTTTTTTAATCTTAAAAATCCCACACCAGGTTTATTTGGAAGCACTAGCTTTCGGAGCGTCGCTCCTTCATCAGGGAGCTCGTGGGGCAGGATCATGTGACACAGAATTTATAGCAAAAGATTACAGCATCATGCAACTGAATTGAGATATTGAACAAACTTGTATTGTTGTTAAATCTTTCATCTTTTAGAATGGGTAGCAGGTTTCAGTTCATTAATATGTAAATCCCAGAACTACTTTCCAGTCACATTCCCGAGTTGACTTAAGGTCTTTTTTTTTAAATAAAAAAGTGACATCTCAGTTTAGAGTCTGTCAGTATCCCAGTCTTGAGTCAGACTGGTTCCACTTCCAAAGTGGAATTTACAGAATATTCCATGGAATGAATGCCTGCAGATTGTGCATTTTTTTTGAGCAAAATAGAATGTATCTGCAAATATAATTCTGCAAAGACAAATTCACCCCATAGCCTTATGTGTGTGTGCGTGTGCATGACAGTGAATGCACGTGAGTGTGTGTGATGGACTGTAAGCCTGTGAGAGAGTGTGTGTGTGTGTGGGTGAGAGAGGGTCTGCGTGAATATGTAAGTGTTAATGTTAACCACTCCGGTATCTTGGTACACCATTACAGTGTTGTGACTTTGTTCCTATAACATTTCTGTACCATTTCCCCCCCTCACCCAAAGTATTCTCATGACCGGCTACGCGATACGGAACCTCCTGTTCGGACGACCCCCCATGGAGCAACTAATGGAGGAGCTCGAGTTTGCAAACATGAAACTTTACGAAAACACAGACCCTGAAGCTCAGAGGAAGGCCTGGCCTAAGGTGGAAGACCACGCTGAACTATGATAATCTCGCATCCACATCGCCGGTTCAAATCCCAAGCTTCCTGAAGTCAATATGTCCATGTCCAGAAGAAACCCTGAACTATTTTTTATAAGCAATAAACGGAACTTTAATTTGTTTGCGATGGTAAATGTTTCATTGCAATGTATTCCAATGAGGCAAATAATCAGCAGGTGGGAGACTTGGCAGAGCGCACACCACACGGCTGCCTTTAACTAAATATTACGGGAATCTGAAATTTAAAAGCAGGAAATGCTGGGAATATATGGCAGGTTGGGATGTGGGGAAGAGATGGTTAACATTTCCACTTGACCTTTTGTTCTGTCAAGAGTTGAGAAAGCTCGAAGTCGGTTTAAAAATGTCATACAAGGAGCAGTCAGCCTCCCCTCACCTTCACAATTCACATTTGAACCAAGGCTGTAATGAGGTTATAAACTGAATGGCTCTGGCAGGACCCAAACTGGGCGTCACTGAGCAGGTTATTGCTGAGCAAGTGCTGCTCAGTAGCACTGTTGAAGACACCTTCCATCACTTTAGTGTTGATCAAGAGTAGAGTGATGAGGCAGTAACTGGTTTGGTTGGATTTGTCCTGCCTCTGTGGATGGGACAATGCTAAGTGGTTTTCTACATTGTCAGGTATCTGTACCTGTCTTACCCCTTTTTGGATGGATATGTTGGGCTTCCCCGTTATTAGGAATGGGCAAAGTTTCCTCCAAGTTATTTGTCCATCTCCATTCAGTGCAGAGCTTAGATTGGAGCTCTTATCACATGCTGTTTGGCATGAAAGTGGTTCTGTGTGGCAAGTTCATCAAGGGTGACACATCGCATCACCCTCCATTTCCAAACATATTCCACCTCCCTACTTTCCATAAAGACCATTCCCTCGGTCACTCCATTGTTGGGTCCACCGCCCCCAACAGCCCACCTTCCCCAGCAGGAATTGCAAAATTGGAGTCCACACCTCCACTCAAGGCCCTACTCACAGAGCACTTCAGAGACAACCGCACCAACCAACCCCACTGTTGGTTTCAACTCCCCCTCCACCAAGGCCATGTAGATGTTAGGCCTCCTCCATTGCCACTCCCTCAGCAGCTGGAGAAAGAATGCCTCAGGACCCTCCCACCCCACACTACCAATATGAATTGCACCAGTTTCCTAACTTACCCACACCATACCCTGACCTGACCATGAGGTTGGAGAATTGATGCTGATGCACGATCTTATTATATGCCCAGTCTCGTCTCTCTTTTACCATTGCTAGAGTGCCCTTTCATTTAAAACGTGTTGTCAGTGCAAAGGGTTTCATCTACATAAAGATTGTCTGCAGTTCTATTGGTAAGAATGCCAGATGGAGAGCATCATTACAAGTGAGACTACTCAACCCACTTAACCTATTGCCAGACTAAACTATTGCCTGCTATGTCAGCATAGCCCTTCACATCTCTGAAGGTGCTCAGATTTCTTTTGAGGTACTGACTGAACTCACCTCAGTCACCAGCATACAAAAAAAAAATTGCTGTCCACACCTGAGCAAAAACTTTAAATCTCACCCCCACCCGTCGATTCTCCTCCCCTGTACCCAATAATATACTAAAGATCTAAGCACCCTTCAGTTGGAGAGGAGATATTGCCAAGAATTTGCAAGCCTCTGCAAACATTTTGTATTTCATCCCTAAATGACCCACCCGTCAGTCAGTAGATTACTGCGTCAATACAATTTCAATGAGGCAACCACACAACTCATGGGTTTTAGCTGTTCACGCAGTGGTCTTTACATTTTTAAGATTACTTAGTGTGGAAACAAGGCTTTCGGCCCACCAAGTCCACAGCGACCTGCTGAAGCGTAACCCACCCAGACCCAAACCCCTACATTTATCCCTTCACCTAACACTACGGGCAATTTAGCACGGCCAATTCACCTAACTTGCATTTTTTTTGTATTGTGGGAGGAAACCGGAGCACTGAGGAAACCCACACAGACCCGGGCAAACTCCACACAGTCAGTCAGTCGCCTGAGGTGGGAATTGAACCCAGGTCTCTGGTGCTATGAGGCAGCAGTGCTAACCACTGTGCCACCCACATCCTATTAAAACTGAAAAAAATTCCAATATGCCCTGCCTCAAACCACTCATCACACTCCAGAAAGTTGCATAAACACTAGAGTACTCCAAGGTGGCAGTATATTCTATGTGAATACCATTTACTGAAAAAGTTGACTTGCAGTACCTACATTAGTAGAGCACCATTTCCTAGCTACCATCAGTTGGAGGGTCACTGGATCAGAGATGTAACTGTTACATTCTCATTAAAAGGTACTGCCATACCTGCTGACTTGCTTCAGCAACATTTCAGATTTACAGCATCTGCAGTGGTTTTATTCCAACATTTCATCATCTAAACTATAAATAGAGATCCAAACACCAATTCTTTCATTACTGTCACGGTTTGTTCTGTACCCTAGCCAGTCCTCAATCAATACTGTTAGATATTCCTAATTAGCCTGTTCAAACATTTCTACTACTGCAGAGCTCACATTGTGCTGTTATCCCAGTCTAAGTGAGTCCTAACCTCAGTACACATTGACATCTCAAAAGTCCCACACTCTCAGAATTGATAAGCACAAATACTTTTACTTCCACTCCTGAAAGCATATTGCCCACCAGTGATGAAAGTTTTGGCAGGTTTATAATGTAACAAGTTAATCTGGGGTAAACAGGAAGATCTTATTATCACTTGGCAGCCATCTTAAAGGTTAAAAACACAGATTGCAGATGTTGGAAACCAGAGTCTGGAATAGAGTGCTGGAAAAGCACAGGTCAGGCAGCAGCCAAGGAGCAGGAAAATAGACAGCCTGGCTGCTGTGCTTTTCCAGCACCACTCTAATCTAGCTATCTTAAAAACCCTAGCCAGCACACCAGCAGTCCAATATTTGTAGCAACCTCTAGCCACATGTTGCTCCAGTACTCCAATCAAATTCATTAAATTGTGACCATCTCACTCAAGTTTGGAAAAAAGTGCCCAGTTGGCTCCACACTGGTCTTAACTAAAGAAAATCTGATAAGTCAAAGTTAATTCTAAAACTCACTATACAAATAGTTTACAAAATCTAAGGAGAAAGTGAGGTCTGCAGATGCTGGAGATCAGCTGAAAATGTGTTGCTGGAACAGCGCAGCAGGTCAGGCAGCATCCAGGGAACAGGAGAATCGACGTTTCGGGCATAAGCCCTTCTTCCGGAAGAAGGGCTTATGCCCGAAACGTCGATTCCCTTCAGCTAAAAAATTTGGATTGTCTTTTTAAAACTGCATTTATAATTTCATAAGAGCCCAAAAGGAATCAAGTTGCTAATTTTTAATTCATGGTCTGTTTATTATAATTTTAAAGTCAGGGTTGCTTTGTGACGCAGTGATGAGGTCCAATACTTCCCCTCTTTTCTCTCCTCCACCTTTGCCAATGGTGTAGTGACCCTCCAATGTTATCACTAAATGTGGAGAGAGGGAAGAAAGGATGCTAACAGTGTGCCACAAGGCCCCTTACTACTTTGATCGCCAGAAGATGGATCTGGTTTCAAAGGACATGAATCTCTGTAGATGCTTCCAAGTTCTGGTTATCAATGTGCCAATTATTTTAAAGTAAACCCTTTCCCCTCAAGACCTTTCCTAACCTTTGACTATACTTTTCTCACCACTCAACATCTGAAGCATTTCTTAGTCTTCAAACTTCACTAAAACTTTCACATCCATTCTCTGCTGGGTTTTGGGAATGCAAGTATTTCCAATTGCACTTACCTTGTAAAACCGGAATAAAATTGATGTTTTCAACTGTTTTAATGTATTATTCCCTCCTTCACATTTTAACAGATGACAGAACAGTAACATGTAGATACTGTATGCACACCAAGGTCAAGAGATTTGTTCCATTCTCGTCATTTGACAGGAACAAAAATGAATGAAAGAATTACCTAGACTTTGAGATGGAGCATTCAGCTGGCTTGTAAATAAAGATGAATTGGATTTACCCCTCAGGCAAGTTGATTCTGCCTTAACTGGGAGGTTCACAGCAGAACTCAGGCCAAGATATTACAAAAAGACTGCAGTATGATTCAATAGAGCAGTGCCTACTGCTAATAGGCAAGGTGGTTAGCGTTGCTGCTCAGCACCCACATTCAGATTTCACCCTCTGGCATCTGTGGGCAGTTATGAGTTTGTCCAAAAAGGTGTATAGAGGACTCAATACACCAAATGGGCTGCTTCCACACTGTAGGGATTCAGTATGAGTCATGATCAATCAAATGCAGTAATAAAAGGCAGCATTGTTGTGCAGTGAGTGTTCACTGTCCACAGAGTAAGGAGACACAGACAAACACAGCTTGTGGAGAACCTAGCTCTTTATTGAGATCTCAGTATTTGGACTTCTGATAACAGACATACGTAATAACTGCCAAGTTACAAAAAGGCACTTGCCGATCACAGCAGCAGCTGAGAGCATGTAAACAGGCTGGCTTCTCTGTACAACACCAGCCAAGAGGCCCTTCAGCAACTGCTGCACTCGCCTGCCCCTGTGTTTAACACCAGCCAGACCCCTTGTAGGTTGAGCCCAAGGGATTTCTGTAGGACACCTCAGGCCTACCAGGGATACTGGGACTGAAGGAATTGCAATATATAATCTTTTCTAAAAAAAAAAATGTATCTTTTAAGCTGCCAACTGAGACAGTGGCTTCTCTGTAACTACGCCAAGTCTCAGAATAAATAGGAACGTAATATTATTCAAGTATGAAGATTCAATTCCTTAAGCCATCACACCTTGCTGGCTTCTCTGTATCGACACCAGCTTTCATAATGGCTGCAATATCCATCTGTCTGAAACTCAGGAGCTCATTGTGCAGTTATGGATTCATTCCTTGAAGAGAAACAGTACCAAAGTGTGCAACCCACAGACCTTGGGAAACTGCCCTTGACCTCCAAGAGGTCAGGGCCACCAAGGGCCTGTACAAAGAAAATAAGAGTTTAAAAATGAGGTTTGGCTAGTGCAGAAACAACAATGCATAGCTGTTGTCAATTCCTTAAAAACCCTTTTTGCTTTTTAAAAATCATTACGTACGTCCTTCAAAAGAAAAAAAAAGTGTGGGGGGGGGGGGGGGGGGGGAGAAAAATTAAAACTGGTCACTAATCCAAAAACAGGACTGCACGTTTAAGTGTCCAGGACATTAAGTTACATTGAAGGGTTGGAACCACACAATAAGCACCATTACTAGATGTGCCCCAAAGTTTGGGTACAGCACTGACAAATAGGTTATCACTTCCATGAATAAGCAACACTACAGGTTTCATTTGGGAAAAGGTATGCAAAAAAGCAGTCTTGCAGACTAGGGTTACAAGCTGTAACTGGGACAGTGTAGTGTCAGGTGATCCAAACCCCAACTAGAACATGGAAATTCAAAGTTCGATCCCCTAGTTCATGGTCCCTCTTTCAACCCTCGCCCAGCTAAACAAAACTACACATTAGCAATGCAGTGGCTAGCACAGGGATGGTGGGGTGGGTGTTCAAGGACAAAGCTCTAACAGGGAGTGTGGGGAAAGAGGAGAAAGATCCTGTGACTAGCAGCGTATGGGTTTATGGGTTTATGGGTGGACAGGATATATGGGAAGGGGCCTTTCTCCCCGAGAGCCTGCAGCTTCTCTGTATTATACACCAACAAGTCTGGGGAGAAAGACTTTACACTCAGTACTTAAGTTTTTTAGGCACTTCCCAGGGGAAGCTATCCCTACCGAAGTGGCCATAGGCTGCAGTCTTCTGGTAAATTGGTTTCTTCATATCCAGGTCCCTGGAAAACACATTCAGACATTGAGTCTTTTTCTCCCACTGGAGGTTTGCTGCTCCCTTTAAACGGACTGCATTTTACTATCTCCCCCCCAACACCATTTACCTGACGATAACACCAGGACGAAGGTCAAAGTTCTTCTTCACCACCTCCAACAGTTCCTTCTCACTCATTTCTGAGGTCCCATAGGAGAAGATGGAGACAGAGAGAGGGTGTGCCACTCCAATGGCATATGACACCTATAAATTAGATTAAGAAGGTGCTCATAGCATTTAAGGCCACATCTTTACTCACCCAAAGACAAATGGTTGAGTGGGACATTTTACTGGAGGGCACTACCAGTGAACCTTAACACCAGACAACAAAATCAGGAGGGGGGAGTCCTCCCATCACTACCTCACACCAATTATGGGGGTACAGACAGATCCCGTTAAATTTAAACCACACTTAGGAGAGACGGCACTGGAGTCACAACTGTTGATGTTCTCCAACATTACCCTTTCCTCACTTTATATGGACTGATCACCTAATAAAAAGATGGGACTAAATAATGGGAGTCATTGGTAACTCTCCATCACCACCCAGCCCAGACAAACCAGGTCAAAAAATATAACTCAGCCAACTCCAGCACAGGTAAGCTGGCAGTGTGACTCCAGAGGTTCAGGAAACGCCACCAAGGTTACTGAAATAGCCACCTCCCACCCCCAAAACACCGAAGCAACAAACCCAGGAAGCGGTTAACAACTCACCTGCACAAGGACACGTCTGCACAGGCCAGCCTTTACCAGAGACTTGGCAACCCATCGAGCAGCATAGGCAGCAGAGCGATCCACTTTGGTGTAGTCCTTGCCAGAGAAAGCACCACCCCCGTGTGCACCCCATCCACCATAGGTATCAACAATGATCTTTCGCCCAGTGAGGCCCGCATCTCCCTGTTTTGAGAGGTTTGGGGTTTTTTTTAAAGTCTCGCTTGTCAGAACAAACCCGAACACAGTCACTAGGATTTCAGCAATAGGCCGGGCTCTCCCCACCCTCCCCCCCAACACAAACAGGAGCAAACTGCTGGAGTACATTCAAGCTGCATATTTAAAGAAGACAGAGCTGGAAGTAATCAGGTACACTGGGCACAGCAGGGAGAATAATACACAAGACAAAATGGCAACTACAAAACTCAAGTCTATATAATTAGCAACCCTGGTCACAGAGTTAAGCTTTCACTTAGTGCTACCATTAAAACAGCCAGCTGCTTTTCAAAAGTTAAGCAAAACTAAAGAGCCAAGCAAGCAGCCCACCCCACAAGTGAAATCTTGCAACTGAGTAGTGGACAAGCCCCCAGTTCACCCAGTCAAGGCAGCATTAGGGCACTTCTAGGTTAGGGAAAACAAAAAACATGCCCTGCTTCCAACACCACTCATCAAGCACTGGATTGGTTTACAAAATGGATGCCTCTGCAATAATGGAATAGGCAAGCAGCACAAAACAATCACACAAGCATGTAGAAAGACAAAGAGAAACAGTATCAGCTTCAAAGTGCATGCAGAAAACTTAGTTCCCTCATCTAAACACTGCACTTCAGTGGTTTCAGAAGGTCTGCACACAGAACAACCAGTTCTAGCCAACCTGTGGTCCACCAATAACAAAACGTCCACTGGGCTGCAGGTGGTAGATGGTCTCATCGTCCAGGTACTTGGAATGCACGACAGCTTTGACAACCTTGTCCTTCAGAGCATCCCTCATCTCATCCAGGGGAACGTCTTCATCGTGCTGGACCGAGATCACAATCGTGTGCACACGGATTGGAATAACAGCACCGTGGTCCTGCAGGTACTGCACAGTCACCTGTATACCAGAAAGACATGGTAAACGTCACTGAGCCAGTCTTCCGACAGAACATTAAAATGTCCACCAACATCCCTCCTGTATCTGAAGGTGTCAAAGTCACCTGCATTCTCATAATGAGAATCATGCCCATCCAGACATTAAGAGGTGGCAAAGATCAGACAGACCAAGATCCCAACTGGCAGCAACAAACTGTAGGATCGACAGCAGGTTTTAAAGTCAAAAAACTGCTCCCAGCCTGAAAGCCAAGCAAACAAGTCACTGTATTAAGGTGAGCTCACCTGAGTTTTGCAATCTGGCCGAAGCCAGGGCAGAGTACCATTACGTCGCAACTCTGCCATCTTAGCGTTCAGTTTGTGAGCAAGGACAATAGTCAAAGGCATGCACTCTTCAGTTTCATCTGTAGCATAACCAAACATAAGACCCTGGAGGGGAAACAATTTGCAGTTTAGAGTCTCTCAAAACCCACTGAGAGGTTAATCGCAATTCAAGCGTGGCCAAATTCAAACTTACTTGATCTCCAGCACCAATATCTTCCTCATTCCTATCCAAATGAACACCTTGTGCAATATCGGGGGACTGTTGCTCCAAAGCAACTAGAACATTGCAGGTCTTGTAGTCAAAGCCTGGAAACACCAGAGTTCATAAGTCACCATACATTTAAGACGTCACGGTCGCAGAAGTCAAGAGATAGGGATTGGAACAAACCTTTCGAAGAATCATTATATCCAATATGTTTGATGGTGTCTCTCACAACCTTCTGGTAATCAACAGATGCGCGGGAAGTAATTTCACCACACAGTAGAATCATCCCAGTTTTTGCAACTGTTTCTACAAAAGTAGGGAGGTCACACGTTATCACAATTGTAGTTACCTCTTCTCACCAGCTGCTTCCCATTCAATTGCATCTCAAAAAATGTTTCCATTGATTGCATTAGTAAAAAAACCAGAAGTGTCAGTAGCTTACCACAAGCAACTTTGGCATCAGGATCTTGTTTGAGGTGGGCATCCAAAACAGCATCACTAATTTGATCACAGATTTTATCTGTAAGAAAAATTGGCTCAGATGACAATTACCCACCATAACCAATACCTCTAGTACAGTATCCCAAATGATTCCCAATTTCAACACATTACTTCAAATGATCCAGTCCACAGCTTAAACCTGGAATCTGACATTGCAGCTCCTTCAGATATTCGATGAATTATTACCATCAGCAGTCTGCCTCCCAACTACAAATCCTTCCCTATAAAATACTGCATAGGCGCAAAAGGTTGTATTAAATACAAGGCCTTCTGTCAAAGATCAACCAGCACCAAACCCACCCTGACCCCCAAGGGGTGAGAGAGAGTAGGGACTGACATGACCAGGAAGAAAGCCAAACTCTGGGGCACAAACTGCAAAGATGAGAGAAGTTACAAGCCACGTCAGGTTATAGTCCAACAGGTTTAATTGGAAGCACACCCAGCTTTCGGAGCATCGCTCCTTCATCAGGCAGCGCTCCAAAAGCTTGGTGCTCCCAAATAAACCTGTTGCGACTATAACAGGGTGTTGGGTGATTTTTGTTTTAAAAAAAAACTTTGTCCACCCCAGTGTCTCCAAAAAGACAGAAGATTTACTCGTCAGGCAACACGAGCCAGAGGCTTGGTGACGATGCCTACTGTGGTTGAAGTGACAGCACTCACTGCCCTGAAAAAAAGGGGAGAACAAGTTGAGACTCTACTCAAGAAACAAAAAAAAGGAGCTCCCATTGAAACATAATGATGGGGGGTCACTGCTGAGGGAGGGGGATACACCACCCCATGGGAAAGTCTAGGAGCAGAGGGCACAGAATTGGAGACAGAGGATGGAGGCTTGTCTTCAGTGGGCGGTGGGCACTAGGACCCGGCAAAGGACAATGGGGGGGGGGGGACCTGCGGCTGTGATTGGAGCAGACGGTCGTCCATCATCGCGAGTGACAGCGCCGGCCAGCCAATCAGAGACGCGGCACGCACGCCATCACGCCTATTGGGGGAGGGGGGGGGTTGGAAAGAGGGGCGGGACACCGCGGGCAGAGCCCCCGCCTCCCCGCGAGGCAATGCGGCAAATGGCGGAGGAGGAGAAGGAGAAGCGGGAATAAACCCGGGGGGGGGGGGGGGATCAATCCGGCCGCCCCAAGGCGATCGCTGCCTGATCCTGTTATTATTGGCAGCGGGAGGGGGAGGGAGGGAGGCCTCGCTCCACGAGGGCATGGAGCCTCCATCACCCCCCCCCCCCCCCCCCCCCCCGCGCGCGCGCACGGGGCCGCGGAACATTCCCGAACGGTTCTCCCCCCCCCAACCCTCGCGCCTTCCCATCGACCCCCGCTTCGAACCCCCTCCCCCCCCTCCGCACGCGGGGCGGCGCGGCGCGCGGCCAGGGGGGGGGGGAGTCACTCACCCGGATGACCTTCTCCCACCGACTCGGAGGTGAACAGGAAAGCCCTCTCGTCCAGCGAGGAGCAGTGCAGGCCGTTGATCTGTCCGTTCATGTCGAGGGGGCCGGTTCGATTCCTTTTCAATAGTAACAACAACAACAAAAAAAAAACTTAAAAAGGACGTGACGGGGCCGCGGAAGCGAGTGTTGAGGGGGGCGGGGGGGATGCTGCCGTGACCACCTCGGTGTTCTCTGTCTCTGCTGCTGCTGCTGCTGCCGCGCCTCCCGCACGCTGGATAATGGCAGAGCGACGCGCTCCGCGCTCCTTTTATAGCCGCCAGCCCGCC
Source organism: Chiloscyllium plagiosum (assembly GCF_037043375.1). Lineage (NCBI taxonomy): Eukaryota > Metazoa > Chordata > Chondrichthyes > Orectolobiformes > Hemiscylliidae > Chiloscyllium > Chiloscyllium plagiosum. The sequence continues at coordinate 17,569,003 of NW_028270186.1, read as the reverse complement.
CGGCACCACGTGGGACTCCCCGCCAACGTTCCACCCGGCGCGACCATCTCACCCACCCACCGCTTTTGGGGGGGGGGGGGAAGAGAGAGAGTGGTTGCAAGTTGCAACACCAGGGAGGAATTTGTTTTTACACCCCCACCCCCATTCCCTTGAGGGACAGAGTGACCGTGAGCACGGATGTGCTTTCGCCCCGCCCCCTTTCAAACTAAAGTGGTGGGTGATTGGCCTCATCACCTCCCTTCGCACCCCCCCTCTCTTCCTTTTGCAATGGGAGCTGCCAGGCCAGGGGACGATGACGGAGCCTGTCTCCCGGGGAGGGGGCTCCTGTCAATCATCCGGCATTGCCGCAGTCAAGGCGCAGTCCTCATGCATCCCCACCCATTGCTTCCATGTTGTAGCAGCTCTCTACCCCTCCCCCGAACCCCAGTGGCCCATTGCACATTGCAAAGCTCCCCCCTCCTCCCTGTATGTGTGGGGTGCAGTTCTTTTGTCTGGAAGCATTCATAATTTCTCATCCCTAAGCAATACCTCCCATGCTTTCAAATGAGTTAGTCATCATTGCCATGCAGTGACACATTTTTGCTACCATCCCCATCCCCAGTTACTCAGCCAAACGTGCATCCGTTCAAAGGCCAGCTGCAGGTAGAATGCTCACATTGCCTCCCCCCCCTGCAAAACCCATATCTCCATTATCACTGGACCTGCTCAGTCAGTGGTCGACGCCACATTTACAGCTTTCCCTTGCATCGCTTGGACGTGACGGTGTGGGACTGGGGTGGATGGAGTTTAAAATAAAAAAATCACACAGCGCCAGGTTATGGTCCAACAGGTCAATTTGGAAGTAGGAGAGTGCTGCACCTTCATCAGCTAACTAGTGGGAGCAGGAGCATGAGACGCAGAATGTATAGCAAAAGATCACAGTGTCATGGAATTAAAACGATATATTGAACAATTGCATGGCACTGTGATCTTTTGCTATAAATTTTCCGTCTTAGGATCCTGCAACCACCCGATGAAGGAGCAGCGCTCCGAAAGCTCGTGCTTCCAACTAAACCTGTTGCACTACAAGCTGGTGTTGTGTGGTTTTTAACTTTGTCCACCCCAGTCCGACTCCGGCACTTCCACATCACTAAAAACCCTAGACCCTGCTTGCAGTACCCTGAGCAGATCTGGCCATGACATCTCAGCTACGATAGTTTGGTCATGGAGGGAGAACAATATAGGTTTACAAACTTCAGCAGTGAAGTTACGAAGAGAGATTATACAAATTAGGCCTGTTTTCTACAGAATTTAGAAGGTGGCCTGATCCAAGTCTTCACGCTATTAACAGCAGGAAGCAGGGCAGATAAACTATTGCCATGGGTTGGGGATTCTAGGACAAGGGGGTATAGTCTGAGAATTGGGGTCAGATTGTTCAGGAGAGATGCTAGGAAGCACTATTACACACAAACAGTGATATTCTCTTCCACAAATGGCAGCAGATCCAAGATAAGTTCGATTTTTTTTAAGATTAGATTACTTACAGTGTGGAAACAGGCCTTTCAGCCCAACAAGCCCACACCGACCCTCCGAAGAGCAACCCACCCAGACCCATTCCCCTACATTTACCCCTTCACCTAACACTACAAGCATGGCCAATCCACCCAAACCTGCACATCCCTGGGCACTATGGGTAATTTAGCATGGCCAATCCACCCTAACCTGCACATCCCTGAGCACTATGGGTAATTTAGCGTGGCCAATCCACCCTAACCTGCACATCCCTGAGCACTATGGGTAATTTAGCGTGGCCAATCCACCCTAACCTGCACATCCCTCAGCACTATGGGTAATTTAGCACGGCCAATCCACCCTAACCTGAACATCCCTGAGCACTATGGGTAATTTAGCATGGCCAATCCACCCTAACCTGCACATCCCTGAGCACTATGGGTGATTTAGCACGGCCAATCCACCCTAACCTGCACATCCCTGGGCACTACGGGTAATTTAGCGTGGCCAATCCACCCTAACCTGCACATCCCTGAACACTATGGGTAATTTAGCACGGCCAATCCACCCTAACCTGCACATCCCTGAGCACTATGGGTAATTTGGCGTGGCCAATCCACCCTAACCTGCTCATCCCTGAGCACTATGGGTAATTTAGCACGGCCAATCCACCCTAACCTGCACATCCCTGAGCACTATGGGTAATTTAGCGTGGCCAATCCACCCTAACCTGCACATCCCTCAGCATTATGGGTAATTTAGCACGGCCAATCCACCCTAACCTGCACATCCCTGAGCACTATGGGTAATTTAGCACCGCCAATCCACCCTAACCTGCACATCCCTGAGCACTATGGGTAATTTAGCGTGGCCAATCCACCCTAACCTGCACATCCCTGAGCACTATGGGTAATTTAGCACGGCCAATCCACCCTAACCTGCACATCCTTGAGCACTATGGGTAATTTAGCGTGGCCAGTCCACCCTAACATGCACATCCCTGAGCACTATGGGTAATGTAGCACGGCCAATCCACCCTAACCTGCACATCCCTGAGCACTATGGGTAATTTAGCATGGCCAATCCACCCTAACCTGCACATCTTTGGACTGTGGGAGGAAACCGGAGTACCCGGAGGAAGCCCACGCAGACATGGGGAGAATGTACAAACTCCACACAGACAGTCGCCCGAGACAGGAATTGAACCCAGGTCTCTGGCGCTGGGAGGCAGCGGGGCTAACCACTGTGCCGCCCTAAAAAACAAAGTGTCAAAAACTGGACTTCCGAGAGCTGTTCGGCACGCACCCAGACCTGCTAATGGAAGTGCTGTGCCCGTGGAACCGCTTTTTCGTTGCCTTTCAAAGTGGTCCCGTGCCGCCATTTTGTTCTAAAAATCGTGTTCCTGTTAATCTCAAAAACCCTTTCTTTTTAAAGCAAAGACAATAGGGATAAAGCAGGCATACGGAGTTAGGCCACAGATCAGCCTTGACTAATATTGGATGGTGGAACAGGCCGGAGGGGCTAATTGCCCTACCCCTGTCCCTAAGTTCCTATAGCTGGTTGGCTACGACAAGCACCATTTACACCCATGCGTTAGTCAACCTTTTGCAGAACTGCTCTGTCTCCAATTTCCCAGAGAAAGCACGGACATGGTGTTTTCCAGATGCTTTCTACCAGCTTTCTGCTGAAATTACAGACCCAGATCAGAAACACTGTGCGAAGAGGGTTACCTCAGCTTACAGCACGATCCTGACCAGATGGGCCAATGGGCTGAGAAGTGGCAGGTGGAGTTTAATTCAGATAAATGCGAGGTGCTGCATTTTGGGAAAGCAAATCAGAGCAGGACTTATACACTTCATTGGCATACACTTAATGCTCCAATCCCAACCTCACCATCAAGCCAGCGGATAAAGGGGGCGCAGTGGTAGTCTGGCGTACTGACCTCTACACCGCTGAAGCCAAACGCCAACTCGAGGACACCTCTTCCTACCGCCCTCTCGACCATGACCCCACCCCCATCACCAAACCGTCATCTCCCAGACCATACAGAACCTCATCACCTCAGGAGATCTCCCACCCACAGCTTCCAACCTCATAGTCCGGGAACCCCGCACTGCCCGGTTCTACCTCCTTCCCAAGATCCACAAGCCTGACCACCCTGGCCGACCCATTGTCTCAGCATGCTCCTGCCCCACTGAACTTATCTCTACCTACCTCGACACTGTCCTATCCCCCCTAGTCCAGGAACTCCCCACATACGTTCGAGACACCACCCACGCCCTCCACCTCCTCCAAGACTTCCGTTTCCCCGGCCCCCAACGCCTCATCTTCACCATGGATATCCAATCCCTCTACACCTCCATCCGCCATGACCAGGGCCTCCAAGCCCTCCGTTTTTTCCTCTCCAGACGTTCCCAACAGTACCCTTCCACCGACACTCTCATTCGTTTGGCTGAACTGGTCCTCACCCTTAACAATTTCTCCTTTGAATCCTCCCACTTCCTCCAGACCAAAGGGGTAGCCATGGGCACACGTATGGGCCCCAGCTATGCCTGTCTCTTTGTTGGCTATGTAGAGCAGTTGATCTTCTGGAATTACACCGGCACCACTCCCCACCTCTTCCTCCGCTACATTGATGACTGCATTGGCGCCACCTCGTGCTCCCGCGAGGAGGTTGAGCAATTCATCAACTTCACCAACACATTCCACCCTGACCTTAAATTTACCTGGACCATCTCTGACACCACCCTCCCCTTCCTGGACCTCTCCATCTCCATTAATGACGACCGACTTGACACTGACATTTTTTACAAACCCACCGACTCCCACAGCTACCTGGATTCCACCTCTTCCCACCCTACCTCCTGTAAAAATGCCATCCCGTATTCCCAATTTCTCCGCCTCTGCCATATCTGCTCCCAGGAGGACCAGTTCCACCACAGAACACACCAGATGGCCTCCTTCTTTAGAGACCGCAATTTCTCTTCCCACGTGGTTAAAGATGCCCTCCAACGCATCTCGTCTACATCCCGCACCTCCGCCCTCAGACCCCACCCCTCCAACTGTAACAAGGAGAGAACGCCCCTGGTGCTCACCCTACCAACCTTCGCATAAACCAAATCATCCGCCGACATTTCCGCCACCTCCAAACAGACCCCACCACTAGGGGTATATTTCCCTCCCCACCCCTTTCTGCCTTCCGCAAAGACCGTTCCCTCCGTAACTACCTGGTCAGGTCCACGCCCCCCTACAACCCACCCTCCCATCCTGGCACCTTCCCCTGCCACCGCAGGAAAGGTAAAACCTGCACCCACACCTCCTCCCTCACCTCTATCCAAGGCCCTAAAGGAGCCTTCCACATCCATCAAAGTTTTACTTGCACATCCACCAAGATCATTTATTGTATCCGTTGCTCCCGATGCAGTCTCCTCTACATTGGGGAGACTGGGCGCCTCCTAGCAGAGCCCTTTAGGGAACATCTCCGAGACACCCGCACCAATCAACCACACCGCCCCATGGCCCAACATTTCAACTCCCCCTCCCACTCTGCCGAGGACATGGAGGCCCTGGGCCTCCTTTACCACCGCTCCCTCACCACCAGACGCCTGGAGGAAGAACGCCTCATCTTCCGCCTCGGAACACTTCAACCCCAGGGCATCAATGTGGACTTCAACAGCTTCCTCATTTCCCCTTCCCCCACCTGCAAGTTCTAAACTTGCAGCTCAGCACTGTCCCCATGACTTGTCCGGACTTGTCCGACCTGCCTATCTCCTTTTCCACCTATCCACTCCACCCTCTCCTCCCTGACCTATCACCTTCATCCCCTCCCCCACTCACCTATTGTACTCTATGCTACTCTCTCCCCACCCCCACCCTCCTCTAGCTTATCTCTCCACACTCCAGGCTCACTGCCTTTATTCCTGATGAAGGGCTTTTGCCCGAAACGTCGATTTTGCTGCTCCTTGGATGCTGCCTGAACTGCTGTGCTCTTCCAACACCACTAATCCAGAATCTGGTTTCCAGCATCTGCAGTCATTGTTTTTACCCCTTTGTAATTTAGCACAGCCAACCCACCCTAACCTGCACATCCCTGGGCACTGTGGGTAATTTAGCATGGCCAATCCACCCTAACCTGCACATCCCTGGGCACTGTGGGTAATTTAGCATGGCCAATCCACCCTAACCTGCACATCCCTGAACACTATGGGCAATTTAGCATAGCCAATCCACCCTAACCTGCACATCCCTGAGCACTATGGGTAATTTAGCATGGACAATCCACCCTAACCTGCACATCCCAGAGCACTATGGGTAATTTAGCATGGCCAATCCATCCTAACCTGCACATCCCTGAGCACTATGGGTAATTTAGCATGGACAATCCACCCTAACCTGCACATCCCTGAGCACTATGGGTAATTTAGCATGGCCAATCCACCCTAACCTTCACATCCCTGGGCACTATGGGTAATTTAGCATGGCCAATCCACCCTAACCTGCACATCCCTGAGCACTATGGGCATTTTAGCATGACCAATCCACCCTAACCTGCACATCCCAGAGCACTATGGGTAATTTAGCATGGCCAATCCACCCTAACCTGCACATCTCTGTGGGTAATTTAGCATGACCAATCCACCCTAACCTGCACATCCCAGAGCACTATGGGTAATTTAGCATGGCCAATCCACCCTAACCTGCACATCTCTATGGGTAATTTAGCATGGCCAATCCAACCTAACCTGCACATCCCAGAGCACTATGGGTAATTTAGCATGGCCAATCCACCCTAACCTGCACATCTCTGTGGGTAATTTAGCACAGCCAATTCCCCCCATTGCTGATGAAGAGCTTTTGCCCCAAATATCGGTTCTCCCGCTCCTCCGATACTCCCTGACCTGCTGTGCTTTTCCCACACCCCCAGACTTGATTCTGATCTCCAGCATCCGCACTCCTCACTTTCTCCACATCCTTTACCCTGTCTCGTCCCTGTTAGAATTTGATAGGTTTCTATAAGACTTCCACTGCCCCTTAATTCTTTTGAACTCCCGGTGAATATAATCCGAACCCGATCCGGTCTCTCTCCGTCCGTCAGAACCAGGAATCCGTCTGGGATACCCTTTGTTGCCCTCCCTCCATCGCCAGAACGTCCTTCCTCAGGTAAGGAGCCAGTAAACTGAACAAACAGTGTGCTTTCTCATTTAAACCAGTTTTATTTTAATTAAACCCTCCACTGTACTCTACTGTAAATCATTTTCAATCCCTTAACTCTCTTTTGGCATATCTTACCTAACTTTCATTGCAGTTTGTCTTATCATTTATTTCATTACTTCTGATCCTTTTATGAGCCCCACCTTTCCTGGAGACTTAGAAATTGCCATAATTCAGTTCTTGGTACCATCTCCCCTGACCTCATAATGGCTCCTGTACCTGAAGACTCTCTGAGAGGGTTTGTTTAGTGCAGGGGGACCCCCCCCACTCCCGCAACAGAGTGCCGTTAGGGAGGGAGTCCTAGGATTCTGACTCAGCGGCACTGAGGGAACGGCCGACGAGTCGGGATGGTGAGGTGAGGGGCTCGGAGGGGAACTTGCTATGGTGGTGGTGTTCCCATGTCAGGTTAGTCAGGAAAAAGGCATGTTTTGACAACTTGGAGGGGATGGGGGCGGGGGGTGGAATGCTAGCCCACAGATCTCAGGAGCGGAAGTTAAGGGGACGGCTAGCACGGACCCGAAAGGGCTGAACAGCCTCGCGGCGGATCGACTGGTGCTGATTGCTTCCACGTCCTCTTGCAGTCGGAACATTTCAAGACCACATCGCAGAAAGTGGCGAGGAAGTACTGGTGGAAGAACACGAAGATGCCCCCCCCTTTTTGATTCACTGTTGATTTTGTGCTGTATATTTCCCCGACAATCCCCCTTCGCTGCACACAACGTGCAAATTCCCGTGTAAAAACTTACTGGTGTAAATGTTCACTCAATAAAATACAGGAAGGACGTGGAAAATCCACTCCCTGCTAAGTTTGTTCTCGTGCGGGCCAGATTTGGTCCGACCCGCTGAGCAGACAACTTGGCATTTCCCAGGTCTGCTGGCGTATAGATTCTGCACGGAGTAAAGCTCCCTCTACACTGTCCCCCCATCAAACACTCCCAGGACAGGGACAGCACAGGGTTAGATACAGAGTAAAGCTCTCTCTACACTGTCCCCCCATCAAACACTCCCAGTACAGGGACAGCACGGGGTTAGATACAGAGTAAAGCTCTCTCTACACTGTCCCCCCATCAAACACTCCCAGGACAGGGTCAGCACGGGGTTAGATACAGAGTAAAGCTCTCTCTACACTGTCCCCCCATCAAACACTCCCAGGACAGGGACACAAGGGGTTAGATACAGAGTAAAGCTCCCTCTACACTCTCCCCCCATCAAATGCTCCCAGGACAGGGTCAGCACGGGGTTAGATACAGAGAAAAGCTCTCTCTACACTGTCCCCCATCAAACACTCCCAGGACAGGGACAGCACGGGGTTAGATACAGAGTAAAGCTCTCTCTACACTGTCCCCCCATCAAACACTCCCAGTACAGGGACAGCACGGGGTTAGATACAGAGTAAAGCTCTCTCTACACTGTCCACCCATCAAACACTCCCAGGACAGGGTCAGCACGGGGTTAGATACAGAGTAAAGCTCCCTCTACACTGTCCCCCCATCAAACACTCCCAGGACAGGGACAGCACAGGGTTAGATACAGAGTAAAGCTCCCTCTACACTGTCCCCCCATCAAACACTCCCAGTACAGGGACAGCACGGGGTTAGATACAGAGTAAAGCTCTCTCTACACTGTCCCCCCATCAAACACTCCCAGGACAGGGTCAGCACGGGGTTAGATACAGAGTAAAGCTCTCTCTACACTGTCCCCCCATCAAACACTCCCAGGACAGGGACACACGGGGTTAGATACAGAGTAAAGCTCCCTCTACACTCTCCCCCCATCAAACGCTCCCAGGACAGGGTCAGCACGGGGTTAGATACAGAGAAAAGCTCTCTCTACACTGTCCCCCATCAAACACTCCCAGGACAGGGACAGCACGCGGTTAGATACAGAGTAAAGCTCTCTCTACACTGTCCCCCCATCAAACACTCCCAGTACAGGGACAGCACGGGGTTAGATACAGAGTAAAGCTCTCTCTACACTGTCCCCCCATCAAACACTCCCAGGACAGGGTCAGCACGGGGTTAGATACAGAGTAAAGCTCCCTCTACACTGTCCCCCCATCAAACACTCCCAGGACAGGGACAGCACAGGGTCAGATTCAGAGTAAAGCTCTCTCTACACTGTCCCCCATCAAACGCTCCCAGGACAGGGTCAGCACGGGGTTAGATACAGAGTAAAGCTCTCTCTACACTGTCCCCCCATCAAACATTCCCAGGACAGGGACAGCACGGGGTTAGATACAGTGTAAAGCTCTCTCTACACTGTCCCCCCATCAAACACTCCCAGGACAGGGACAGCACGGGGTTAGATACAGAGTAAAGATCTCTCTACACTGTCCCCCATCAAACACTCCCAGGGCAGGGACAGCACAGGGTTAGATACAGAGTAAAGCTCACTCTACACTGTCCCCCATCACACACTCCCAGGACGGGGACAGCATGGGGTTAGATACAGAGTAAAGCTCTCTCTACACTGTCCCCCCATTAAACACTCCCAGGACAGGGACAGCACGGGGTTAGATACAGAGTAAAGCTCTCTCTACACTGTCCCCCCCATCAAACACTCCCAGGACAGGGACAGCACGGGGTTAGATACAGAGTAAAGCTCTCTCTACACTGTCTCCCCATCAAACACTCCCCAGGACAGGGACAGCACAGGGTTAGATACAGAGTAAAGCTCTCTCTACACTGTCCCCCCATCAAACACTCCCCAGGACAGGGACAGCACGGGGTTAGATACAGAGTAAAGCTCTCTCTACACTGTTCCCCCATCAAACACTCCCAGGACAGGGACAGCACGGGGTTAGATACAGAGTAAAGCTCTCTCTACACTGTTCCCCCATCAAACACTCCCAGGACAGGGACAGCACGGGGTTAGATACAGAGTAAAGCTCTCTCTACACTGTCCCCCCATCAAACACTCCCAGGACAGGGACAGCACGGGGTTAGATACAGAGTAAAGCTCTCTCTACACTGTCCCAGTCAAATACTCCCAGATCAAAGCAATGGGATCAATATTGGAGGCAGTGTGTGTGTATGTGTATGTGTCTGCAGGTGAGTCTGTGTGTTTGTGTGTCTGTCTGTGTGTGTGTGTGTGAGTCTGTGTGTATGTGTGTGTGAGTCTGTGTGTGTGTCTGTGTGTGCGCGTCTGTGTGTGTACGCGCATGTCTGTGTGTGTGTGTCTGTCTATGTGTGTGTGTGCGCATGTCTGTCTGTGTGTGTGTGTCTGTGTGCGCGCATGTCTGTCTGTGTGTGTCTCTGTGTGTGTGCACGCGTGTCTGTCTGTGTGTATGTGTATGTCTGTGTGTGTGTGTGTGTATGTGTGTGTCTCTGTGTGTCTGTCTGTGTGTATGTGTATGTCTGTGTGTGTGAGTCTGTGTGTGTGTGTCTGTGTGTGTGTGTCTGTGTGGTTTACAGTCACATTCAAGCTAAAGGGTGGAAGGTGTGATTGTATTTGCTCAGCTGAAATGCTGTTTGTCATCGGCAGCCCGAAGCGAGCTGACTGAACAAGGATCTCCAAGAAAAGTTGTACATTAACTGTGACTAACTTACTGCTTTTTGTTTGACCTCATCCTGGGGGTTACCATTGAACTGGAGCAGCCCATGTAAACACAGTGGTTACTGGGAATCCTGCAGCGAGTAACTCCCCTCCTGACTCCCCCCAAAGCCTGTCCCCCACCATCGACAAGGCCCAAGTCAGGAGGGGGTGAGGGAATACTCCCCACTTGCCCTGGATGGGGGGGTGGGCAGTTCCAACCACACTCGAGAAGCTCGACACCATCCAGGGACAGAGCAGCCCCCCCCTCGATTGTCCCCACACCCACTCTCTCCAACCATGATGCTCACGTGTAGCACCATTGAGGAGAAATTCCTGTGAGAGCGCAGGACGAAGAAGGCAGGACCCCACTGCACTATACACTCTCTCACACACACACGCACATGCGTATAGACACACACTCACACACACACATACACACACTCACAGTCTCACACACGCGCACACACACACAGAGTCTCACACACACACTCATACACACACTCACACAGTCTCACACACACTCACAGAGTCACACACACACACGCACACAGTCTCACACACACGCACACACACAGAGTCTCACACACACACACACACGCACACACACACTCACACAGTCTCACACACACACACACTCACGCACACACAGAGTCTCACATGCACACTCACACAGTCTCACAAACACACGCGCACACACACACAAACACACAGTCACACACACACTCACAGTCACACACACACACAGTCTTACACATATTCACACACACACTCACATACACACACTCATACACACACTCACACAGTCTCACACACACTTATACACACTCATACACACACTCTCAGTCTCACACACACACACACTCTCTCACACACACACTCACACACACACTCTCACACACACTCACACACTTCTACATACACACACACACACACACACACACACTTCTACATACACACTCACGCAGACCCTCTCTCTTACACAAGCTCTCTCTCATACGCACACCTCCTGCACCCACACCCATGCACACACCCTCTGACAGGCTTAGACCCCATCACACACACACACACACTTGGCCAAACTTACACACACACACAGACTCTCTCATATGCACTCACACTCACATGCACACACTCACACTGCATGCGCACACGCATACGTTTGTGGGGTAGATTTGTATTTGCAGAATTACGTTTTATTTTGCTCAAAAAACTGCATAAATCTATCTAAGATTCTGTAAGTCCCACTTAAGAAATAGAACCAGTATGATTCAACACTGGGACACTAACAGACAGGGGTGGCTCAGTGGTTAGCACCGCTGTCTCACGGCACCAGGGACCACGGTTCGATTCCAGCCTCGGGCGACTGTCTGTGTGGAGTTTGCACATTCTCCCCCCGTGTCTGTGTGGGTTTCCTCCGGGTGCTCCGGTTTCCTCCCACAGTCCAAAGATGTGGAGGGCAGGTGAATTGGCCATGCTAAATTACCCATAGTGCTCAGGGATGTGCAGGTTAGGGTGAATTGGCCATGCTAAATTACCCATAGTGCTCAGGGATGTGCAGGTTAGGGTGAATTGGCCGTGCTAAATTACCCATAGTGCTCAGGGATGTGTAGGTTAGGGTGAATTGGCCATGCTAAATTACCCATAGTGCTCAGGGATGTGCAGGTTAGGGTGGATTGGCCGTGCTAAATTACCCATCGTGTTCAGGGATGTGCAGGTTAGGGTAGATTGGCCATGCTAAATTACCCATAGTGCTCAGGGGTGTGCAAGTTAGGGTGAATTGGCCGTGCTAAATTACCCATAGTGCTCAGGGATGTGCAGGTTAGGGTGAATTGGCCATGCTAAATTACCCATAGTGCTCAGGGATGTGCAGGTTAGGGTGAATTGGCCATGCTAAATTACCCATAGTGTTAGGTGCATTAGTCAGAGGGAAATTGGTCTGGGTGGGTTACTTTTCGGAGGGTCGGTGTGTGGACTGGTTGGGCTGAAGGGTCTGTTTCCACACTGTAGGGAATCTAATCTAATCTTTAACCTCACACCTTTCATGCATTGTCTGTGCTGAGATAGCACCTATTGTTAGAAACGCTGAAGCTATTTTGAGAATGTAACTTGAAATGAGTTCTGGGATTTACATATTGACGAACCGAAACTAACTTATCCCATTCGAAAAGATGAAAGATTTGTTTAATATATCACTAGAGTTCCATGAAATTGTAATCCTTTCGTTATAAATGATGGTTCTGTTCCACCTGATGAAGGAGCTAGCGCTTCCAAATAAACCTGTTGGACTCTAACCTGGTTTTGTGTGAATTTTAAACCTGTCCAGCCCCAGTCCAACACCGGCTCCTCCACATCATGATTACCTGCAACTTACACTGTCAACCTGCACCCCAAGGTCCATTTGTTTAGCAACACACCCCATGACCCTACTGTTAAGTGTGTAAGTCCTGCCCTGATTTACCTTCCCAAAATGCAGCACCTCGCATTCATCTAAATTCAACTCCCATCTGCCACTCCTCTGCCCATTTGGTTTGTGGCTGATTTCCCACCTCCAACAGTGTGAAACTCTGCTAATTTTTCAGGTAATTTGCTGGGGGTTATTCTTGGTTCAGAGTTTACGGTGCAATGCAGTGATCCCAGTGGCAATGGAGAGGTACATGATTGTGATCTGTGTCTCTGTGTATTTCCTGTGTGCTTAACCCCAAGACTGGGCGTCAAACTGCAAGAGACACCTCTTCCCACCCGACCTCTTGCAAAAATGCCATCCCGTATTCCCAATTCCTCCGCCTCCACCGTATCTGCTCCCAGGAGGACCAGTTCCACCACAGAACACACCAGATGGCCTCCTTCTTTAGAGACCGCAATTTCCCTTCCCACGTGGTTAACGATGCCCTCCAACGCATCTTGTCCACATCCCGCACCTCCGCCCTCACACCCCACCCCTCCAACCGTAACAAGGACAGAACGCCCCTGGTGCTCACCTTCCACCCTACCAACCTTCGCATAAACCAAATCATCCGCCGACATTTCCGCCACCTCCAAACAGACCCCACCACCAGGGATATATTTCCCTCCCCACCCCTTTCTGCCTTCCGCAAAGACCGTTCCCTCCGTGACTACCTGGTCAGGTCCACGCCCCCCTACAACCCACCCTCCCATCCTGGCACTTTCCCCTGCCACCGCAGGAACTGTAAAACCTGCGCCCACACCTCCTCCCTCACCTCCATCCAAGGCCCTAAAGGAGCCTTCCACATCCATCAAAGTTTTACCTGCACATCCACCAAGATCATTTATTGTATCCGTTGCTCCCGATGCGGTCTCCTCTACATTGGGGAGACTGGGCACCTCCTAGCAGTGCGCTTTAGGGAACATCTCCGGGACACCCGCACCAATCAACCAAACCGCCCCGTGGCCCAACATTTCAACTGCCCCTCCCACTCTGCCGAGGACATGGAGGTCCTGGGCCTCCTTCACCGCCGCTCCCTCACCACCAGACGCCTGGAGGAAGAACGCCTCATCTTCCGCCTCGGAACACTTCAACCCCAAGGCATCAATGTGGACTTCAACAGTTTCCTCATTTCCCCTTCCCCCACCTCACCCTTGTTCCAAACTTCCAGCTCAGCACTGTCCCCATGACTTGTCCAACCTGCCTATCTTCCTTCCCACCTATCCACTCCACCCTCTCCTCCCTGACCTATCACCTTCATCCCCTCCTTCACTCACCCATTGTACTCTATGCTACTTTCTCCCACCCCCACTCTCCTCTAGCTTATCTCTCCACGCTCCAGGCTCTCTGCCTTTATTCCTGATGAAGGGCTTTTGCCCAAAACGTCGATTTCGCTGATCCTTGGATGCTGCCTGAACTGCTGTGCTCTTCCAGCACCACTAATCCAGAATCTGGTTTCCAGCATCTTTCCAGTCATTGTTGTTACCCCATAGGGAGTGTTGCTGAACAAAGAGACTTTGGAGGGCAGGTTCATAGCTCCTTGAAAGTGGAGTCACAGGTAGATAGGATAGTGAAGGCAGCGTTTGGTATGCTTTCCTTTATTGGTCAGAGTATTGAGTACAGGAGTTGGGAGGTCATGTTGCGGCTGTACAGGACATTGGTTAGGCCGCTGTTGGAATATTGCGTGCAATTCTGGTCTCCTTCCTATCGGAAAGATGTTGTGAAACTTGAAAGGGCTCAATAAAGGATATTGCCAGGGTTGGAGGGATCAAGCTACAGGGAGAGGCTGAAGAGGCTGGGGCTGTTTTCCCTGGAGCGTTGGAGGCTGAGGGGGTGACCTTATAGAGGTTTACAAAATCATGAGGGGATGGATAGGATAAGTCTTTTCCCTGGGGTCAGGGAGTCCAGAACTAGAGGGGCATAGGTTTAGGGTAAGAGGGGAAAGATATAAGAGACCTAAGGGGCAACTTTTTCACACAGAGGGTGGTGAGGGTATGGAATGAGCTGCCAGAGGAAGTGGTGGAGGCTGGTACAATTGCAACATTTAAGAGGCATTTGGATGGGTATATGAATAGGAAGGGTTTGGAGGGAGATGGGCCGGGTGCTGGCAGGTGGGACTAGATTGGGTTGGGATATCTGGGTCGGCATGGACGGGTTGGACCGAAGGGTCTGTTTTCGTGCTGTACATCTCTATGACTCTATAAGCATCAGCTGCTGCTGCAGGAACCATCAACCCAGCTGTCTGGGTCTGTGCTGAAACCTGCGAAGAGCTGTTATTGACCGAGTGTTGCAGCCCAGCACACGCCAGGATTGTGCACTGAGGGGACGTGCCAGAGCCTGGGGCAGTCCCTCTGGGGTGCTCTAAGTCAGTCAGGCCCCGTAAAGCCCCTCAGTTTGCGTATCTGATATGGACTGACAATGGCAATGATAACCTGTGACTGTGTGAGCAGACATGGGCTGTTTTGAAAGAAACTGAACAGTTTAGCACTTTACGTAACGTTATTTTTGAACTTTCATTTCATTTGCGAATTTCGAGTCAATTGTACCTTTCGGAGATGGTGGGGGAGCGGGGGAAGGAAGAATCTAAAAAGGGTCCAATGAAAGGAATTCAGCTGTCAAATATCGTAGAGTCATACAGCGTGGAATCTGACCCTTCGGTTCAACTCGTCCATGCCGACCAGATATCCGAACCTAATCGAGTCCCATTTGCCCAGCACTAGGTCCATATCCTTCTTAAACCCTTCCTATTTTAATACCCATCCAGCTGTCTTTTAACTGTTGTAACTGAACCCATCTCTACCACTTCCTCTGGCAGCTCGATCCACAAATCATCCCCCTAGTTTTGAACTTTCCCACCTTAGGGAAAAGACCTTTGCTGTTCACCCTATCCATGCCCCCTCATGATTTTATAAACCTCTATAAGGTCACCCCCTCAGCCTCCGACCTTCCAGTAAAAGAGATACCAGCCTCTCCTTAAAGCTCAATTCCTGATGAAGGCCTTATGCCCGAAACGTCGATTTTCCTGCTCCTCGGATGCGGCCTGTTACCTGCTGTGCTTTTCCAGCACCACTCTGATCTGAACTTAAAGCTCAACCCCTCTATTCCTGGCAACGTCCTGGGTCAATCTTTTTCCGAATCCGCCCCAATTTAATAATATCCTTGATGCTCTGTTTTAAACAGCCCTGGTAACCAGCTTGGGGTCACTGACGAAATGTCACTGGACTGGAAACGTTTACTCTCTTCCGACAGATGCTGCAGAGTTTCGCCAGCAAGTCCTGTTCTTGCTGCTGAACACGTCGATCACATGATAGCAGCCTGCTTTTCGCTGTTGTCTCCTATTGGGCAGCCCACGTTGGTACAGACAAACAGGTTTCTCTGTGTGCACAGATAGGCTCTTTGTCCGACACGCACTTGGCTATAGAGTGTTGCTATTAATCAAACTTCAGATGAGCAGCCCAACCCCCGTTGTGAAACCCTACCAGGGCTGTCATGTCGAGTGGTCCTCCCACTCCGGAGATGTTGGTGGTCATTGGGCGTGAGAGTCGGAAAGCCAGTCTGTGGGGTGATCTTAACGTGCGGATCGAGTGTCAATGCGCGGAGGGTGTGCAGAGCTCACTCCGTCCGACCGTGTATCTGTGTGGGGGGGGGGGGGGGGGTTGGAAAAGGGAAATGGGTTTTCCAGCCAACTCTGAGCACAGTAAGATCCAACCCGGCAGCAACGTTCATCCTCAAACCGGAACGGAGTCTTTACAGGGTGTGAAACTAGCTCTGGGTCGAAGAGTGATTGAAAACGCTTTGTGCCGAAGGTCCTGATGGTGAATGGGTGCCCTCTTGCCGAGTGACTCCCGTTCATCGGGGATCAGAACCGGGAGGGGACGCAAAGTGGCCTGAAACTGACGTGAAACTGATGCCTGAGGTTTGCAGGGCTACTCAAATGCATGTGTCCTTAAAATCCATCTTATCTCGCAAGCCTTTAAACGTGCTTTAGCTGTTCAATCTTCTCCCACTGCACGAAATCAAGCAGTGTGTAACTTCTCCGCGCACTCTCGGGGGATATTTCTGCGATCAAATGCCCCTTTATGTGGAATCCACTGTGAGACCAGCCGAGGTACAAGTGGTTAGCCCTTTATAAGACATCTGATCCCCCGATGGGAGCTTGAACCTGGAGCTCCTTGCTCAGAGATAGGGACAGCTCCTCTGTATCTAAACACTCCTTAAGCCGCAGGTCGGCTCTGTGGTTAATATAGGCAGAGGTGGGGACTGCAGATGCTGGAGATGGAGAGTCAAGATGAGAGTGGGGCCGGAAAAGCACAGCAGGTCAGGCAGCATCCGAGGAGCAGGAGAATCGACGTTTCGGGCAGGAGCCCTTCATCAGGAATGAGGCTGGGTGGAGAGATAAACGGGAGGGGGGGCGTGGGGCTGAGGGGGAAGGTAGCTGAGACTGCAATAGGTGGATAGGGGTGGGGGTCAAGGTGATAGGTCAGAGGGGAGGGTGGTGCGGATAGGTGGGAAGGAAGATTGACAGGTGGGACAGGTCATGAGGGCGGTGCTGAGCTGGAGGGTTGGAACTGAGAGGGGAGGGGAAATGAGGAAACTGGTGAAGTCCACATTGATGCCATGGGGTTGGAGGGTCCTGAGGCGGAAGCTGAGGCGTTCTTCCTCCAGGGATCAGGTGGTAAGGGAGTGGTGATGGAGGAGGCCCAGGAGCTGTGGAGTGAAAGGAAAGTTGCAATGTTTGGCCACAGGACGGTGGTGTCCTCTGAAGCGCTCTGCGTGAAGGCAAATAGATGTGGTTAATATATTTGTTCCGCCTCAATTTTTTTTTTAATTCGTTCATCGGATGTGGGCATCGCCAACTGGGGTTGGCATTTATTGCCCATCCCTGATTGCCCAGAGGGCAGTTCAGAGTCATTGGCTCTGGGTCTGAAGTCATATAGGCCCAGACCACAAAAGGAAGACCGTTTTCCCCTCGCTAAAGGACGTGAGTGAACCAGATGGGTTTCCTCTGACTATCATCATCATCATCAGACCCTTAATTCCAGATTTTCATCGAATTCAAACTGCACCATCTCCTGCTGTGGGATTTGTACTCGGGTTCCCAGAACACTACCATCTCTGGATTAATAGTCCAGCAATCATACCATACAAAGCCAGTCTCTAATCAGTGTGTTCAACTGGAAATAATTGAGTGATGTAAACCGCAGCCAAGAAATTATGACGTCTACTGCCAGAGCACACAATTTAGAGTGATTGCTGCTCCCGTCCTGTCTGGGCCCTGTTAATTACCATTAACGTGCCACACTAAGACAGACCCAACTATCCACTTCTTAAAATATCAAATCAGACCAGCGGCTGGGTGGGGAACTGACTCACTCTGTGGCGAAATAAAAACCCTCCGTCGCTGCCGTCAGCAATTAGCCTTTGAAGTCAGTTCCTACCCTGCAGTGTTTGTCATTATCGTTACCCCTTACCCTCTGAACTCGAGCCGACATTTTCAGATCTCGAGGGTGATTGCAAGGCAGCCATTTTAACGACAGTGCACAAGTACCCAGACATGAAACAGGCCAGGAAATTTCTGCGTACCATTTCCTTTCCCGAATGCTTTGTAGTTTATGGTACACCCGAAATGCACGACTTCAGGATTACTTCCCAGTCCTGCTCTCAAAGAGCGAAAAAAAAAAACCGAAATATCAAGGTTTGGTAGCGAGAACGGATATTTGAGTGTGTAACTTGTCCTTTGCATGGAAGATCAGACTTCGGGCAGTCACTTGGCTAGTTTTCATCCTGGTTTTCTGTGCCCACCCTTTGAGATGAAAGGGGAGATTTTTTTTTTTTAAAAAATCTGACCTCTGCACCTCAGCCAGGAGTGTAAAGAGGGCCCTATTTCGGGGACTGTTGCCCACAGCTTGTGACTCAGCGCGGAAAGGCGACTGGAGAAACGGGTAACTTCAGGGTAATCTTTCACCTAACTCAGCCGGAGAGGTTACGGTCTGCCCCACTGAATTACCCTGCCAAAGCTTGGAGACATGGGTGGGTGGGGGGAGGGGAGGGCAAAGGTCGATCTAAAATTTAATTCAGCTCCGTGCCTCGAGTCGCAAAGTTCAGGGTTGGAGACTCGCTCCCGGGGTGGGGGGAATCGGAGTGCAGGAACGGAGCCTGGAGTGTTGAGCGAGTGTTTGTGTTTCGGTGGTGTCCCTGCCTCTGAAGCCTGAAGGCCTAGGGTTCAAGTCCCAACTCCCTCCAAAGCAGCCTTCATCATCCTGACAGGGACGATAAGGGACCAGAGAGACGGCTGAGTCGTCGAGTGGGGTTTTTTTCTTTTCAGACAGAGGTAGATAGGTCCTCAATGAGTAAGGGGTTCAAAGGTTACGGGGAGAAGGCAGGAGTTGGGAAATGATGGAATGGCAGAGGCAGACTCAATGGGCCGAATGGCCTAATTCTTCTCCGCACTCTCAATATGGCAACAAAAAAAAGGGCAAGAATTCAGGTTTACAAAGATTCACTCAGTTAGGAAAACCAACTGGCGACCTTCTTTCATTTGTTTACTGAATGCAAATTCTCAAAAGTCAAGTTGAGTTAAAGTGATACCTCAGCCATTCTGTCCATGTTTGCATAGTTACTGTAGAGTCACACTCCCCTCAAGGCCCATCTAATTTCCTCATACCTCTGAGATCATACGGAGTAGACCAAACATCCCTGGAGTTCTGCCATTCAAAATAACCATTGATCCATTCGACTGATATAACCATTAGACTGATCTTCTAAATCCTCTTTGCGACCCATTTCCCTACCCCTTGTTTGACCGCGTGTAGAATCTATCGCAGATATCGGAGAATGGTTACAACACAGAGGGCGGCCATTGGGCCCTGCATCTCCCTCTGCCTTGAGTGATCCCGTGACAGGGCACGCACAGTCCTTTGAGATAGAGACCCCAAGATTCACTTCTCCTTATCCAAGTACTGAAGGATTGGCCCCTTATCCCGAGATTGTGCATCCTCGGCCCGCCCTCAGTTCTAGACTCCTCAGTCAGGAAAAAAAAAGTGTGTAACCTCTCGAGTGTGTTTATTGATGGAATTCCAGTCAGAATGCCATGCCTCTAAGAATTTTCGTGCGTGTCTTTGGTTTGCCTGGCCTAGGGTGTGTGTGTGTTGTCCCAGTCAAAGTGGTGTCCTTCTTTGTCTGTATGATTAGATTCCTTACAGTGTGGAAACAGGCCCTTCGGCCCAATATGTCCACACTAACACTCCAAATAGCAACCCACCCAGACCCATTCCACTACATTCACCCCTGACTAATGTACCTAACACTACGGGTAATTTAGCATGGCCAACCCACCCTAACCTGCACATCCCTGAGCACTATGGGTAATTTAGCATGGCCAATCCACCGTAACCCGCACATCCCTGAGCACTATGGGTAATTTAACATGGCCAATCCATCCTAACCTGCACATCCCTGGGCACAATGGGTAATTTAGCACGGCCAATCCATCCTAACCTGCACATCCCTGAGCACTATGGGTAATTTAACATGGCCAATGCATCCTAACCTGCACATCTTTGGACTGCGGGAGGAAACCTGAGCACCTGGAGGAGACCCACTCAGACACGGGGGGGGGGGGGGGGGGGGGAGAATGTGCAAACACAACACAGACTGTCGCCCCGTGGTGGGAATTGAACCCAGGTCCCTGGTGCTGTGAGGCAGTTGTGCTAACCACTGAGCCACCGTGCTGCCCAAGATGGACAGGATAGTGGGTCATGCCTTTTGGTGTCCCGTTGGTGTATCCTGGTGGCAAGTTTCCTGCTCGTTTGTCCAACGTAGCGTTTTTTACATGGTATCTTATAAATGACGTTAGTGTTGCTGACGTCATGGATTCTTTCGGTTCATCAGTCACTGTTTAAGTGGGTTGGTAGATTTGTGGGCTACCATGATGCCAAGGGGTGTGAGTAGTCTGGAAGGCATAGCTGATATGGCTTTGATGTAAAGGAAGGGGGCGATAGCTTTTGGTTGCTTTGTGTCTGAGAACGTGCAGGAGAAAGATATAAAAGGGACATGGGGAGGGGGCAGGTTTTCCTTTGCACAGAGGGTGGTTCCTGTGTGGAATGAATTTCCTGAGGAAGTGGTGGATGCGGGTACAGTTACAACGCTGAGAAGATGTTTAGATAAATCCATGAATAAGAAATGGGGGATACGGGCCGAGCGCAGGGAGGTGGGATTAGTACAGTTTGGGGATTAGGGACTGAAGGGACTGTTTCCATGCTATATGACTCTCTTAACTGTGGCTCGGTTCTCTATTTCTTCTGACTTATGATTCCACAATGTAGTTTTAGTCTGCTTAGAATGGTACTGAGGGACCTTTTACTCACTCACAACCGAGTCTAATTTGGAGAATGGACAGAGGCCTCGCAGAGTAGGAGGAGAGGCAAGCAGGAGGTGGGAGGAGGCTGCATCGGCCTGGGGTGTTGGGAGGGTCGGTCACCTCGCTGCAAGTCAAAGGTCACCCGCGCCACATTTTCTGTGGAGCCGGCTGCTACTGCCTACACTGCAGCTCAGCCCCCGGCCCCTTTCAGAGGTGGCTCAGTGGTTAGCACCGCTGCCTCACAGCGCCACGGATCTGGGTTCAAATCCAGCCTCAGGCGACTGTCTGTGTGGAGTTTGCATGTTCTCTGTGCGGGTGCCCTCCAGGTGCTCCAGTTTCCTCCCTCAGTCCAAAGATTTGCAAGTTAGGATGGATTGGCCATGTTAAATTACCCATAGTGCTCAGGGATGTGCAGGTTAGGGTGGATTGGCCGTGCTAAATTACCCATAATGCTCAGGGATGTGCAGGTTAGGGTGGATTGGTCATGCTAAATTACCCATAGTGTTCAGGGATGTGCAGGTTAGGGTGGATTGGCCATGTTAAATTACCCATAATGCTCAGGGATGTGCAGGTTAGGGTGGATTGGCCATGCTAAATTACCCATAGTGTTCAGGGATGTGCAGGTTAGGGTGGATTGGCCATGTTAAATTACCCATAATGCTCAGGGATGTGCAGGTTAGGGTGGATTGGCCATGCTAAATTACCCATAGTGTTCAGGGATGTGCAGGTTAGGGTGGATTGGCCATGTTAAATTACCCATAGTGTTCAGGGATGTGCAGGTTAGGGTGGATTGGCCATGCTAAATTATCCCATAGTGTTCAGGGATGTGCAGGTTAGGGTGGATTGGCCATGTTAAATTACCCATAGTGCTCAGGGATGTGCAGGTTAGGGTGGATTGGCCGTGCTAAATTACCCATAGTGCTCAGGGATGTGTCGGTTCAGGTTGGATTGGCCATGCTAAATTACCCATAGTGCTCAGGGGTGTGCAGGTTAGAGTGGATTGGCCATGCTAAATTACCCATAGTGCTCAGGGATGTGCAGGTTAGGGTGGATTGGCCGTGCTAAATTACCCATAGTGCTCAGGGATGTGTCGGTTCAGGTTGGATTGGCCATGCTAAATTACCCATAGTGCTCAGGGGTGTGCAGGTTAGAGTGGATTGGCCATGCTAAATTACCCATAGTGCTCAGGGATGTGCAGGTTAGGGTGGATTAGTCAGGGGTAAAATGTAGAATAATGGAGTTGGGGTATGGGTCTGCGTGGGTTACTCTTCAGGCGGTCGGTGTGGACTTGTTGGGCCGAATGGCCTGTTTCCACACGGTAGAGGATTCAATTTTTATTCTAGTCCCATTTGAACGTATTTGGCCCATGTCCCTCTAAACCCTTCCTATTCAGGTACCCATCCAGATTCCTTTTAAATGCTGTCATTGTATCAGCCACCACTTCCTCTGGCAGCTCATTCCACACACGTACCACCCTCTGTGTGAAAAAGTTGCCCCTCAGGTCCCTTTTATATCTTTCCCCTCTCACCCTAAACCTATGCCCCTCTAGTTCTAGACTCTCCCCACCCCAGGGGAAAAGACTTTGCCTATTTACCCTATCCATGCCCCCTCATAATTTTGTTAACCTCTATAAGGTCACCCCTCAGCCTCCGACACTCCAGGGAAAACAGCCCCAGCCTGTTCAACCTCTCCCTGTAGCTCAAACCCTCCAACCCTGACAACATCCTTGTGAATCTTTTCTGAACCCTTTCAAGTTTCACAACATCTTTCCGATAGGAAGGAGACCAGAATTGCACGCAATATTCCAACAGTGGCCCAACCAATGTCCTGTACAGCCGCAACATGACCTCCCAACTCCTGTACTCAATACTCTGCCCAATAAAGGAAAGCATATCAAACGCTGCCTTCACTATCCTATCTAGCTGTGCCTTGGAGTAGCATGGTGACCTCAGTGGTTAGCACTGCTGCCTTACAGTGCCAGGGTCCCAGGATCGATTCCTGCCTCGAGTGACTGTCTGTGTGGAGTTTGCACGTTCTCCCTTGATTAGATTACTTACAGTGTGGAAATAGGCCCTTCAGCCCAACAAGTCCACACTAACCCTCCAAAGAGTGACCCATTCCCCTGCATTTACCCCTTCACCTAACGCTATGGGCAATTCACCCTAACCTGCACATCTTTGGACTGTGGGAGGAAACCCACACAGACACGGGGGGGAGAATGTGCAAACTCCACACAGTCGGTCGCCCGAGGCTGGAATCGAACCTCGGTCCCTGGCGCCGTGAGGCAGCGGTGCTAACCACTGAGCCACCGTGCCCCCCCTTATTGGGCTGAAGGGCCTGTTTCTGTACTGGAGGTAGTCTATTCGAAAAAGTGACTGTCAAGTACTAAAGTCGGGGGGGGGCATGGGAGAGCGTGGAAGAGAAAATGTTGCAAAGAGAAGGAAAAGGGACTGGTGAGCAGAGGAGCTCTGACTGAAGTGTCTTACTCTGCCGCCATCTTGAAAAAGAGAGGCAGGTTGTCAAAGTGTCTGTCCTGCACTCATCAGGACACACACACAAGAATGCCAAGTTTCAAATGATCGTGACCATTCACACAAGATGAGGGTAGGGTTCCGATTGCTTGGCAAGTTGACCCTTTGATTGGCCGACGCGTTGCCGGGGAGGAAGCACAGAGGAACTGTGTAGCTCAAACAACAACTTGCTTGCATTCAAGTTAATAACGTAATATACTTGTCGCCAATCTTTATTGGAACCACTGCGCTTTGCAAGTATCAAGAAGTAGACCACAAGTTGCCCCCTGACTCCATTTTGTCACTTAGCCTAATTGGGAATGAGTCGATCACCAACCTGGCTTTCTTGACTTATTCTCAAATCCCTCAACTTCTCTCGGGCCCAAAGGCGTTCAAACCCAGTCTCGTGAATACTTAGCGACCGTGCGTTCACGGTGCAGAGCAGACGAGGCGCAGAAGAGGGAAGGACGCAGAGAGTGAGGAGCTAAAGGTCACGTTGCCCATGTTGGCACTCCCTCCGGTGTTATGCCTGAAATACCGAAAAGTTCCAAGTTTGGCTCCAAGTGGAACTTGCCCCACCCCCGCCCCACCCAACAGCAGCTGGACAGAATGATCCGAATTTGTTGCCAACAGATAGCGTGCTTGAGTGCTGCTAGTCAGAGTTGGTACATGTCCCCAGTCATTTCAGGAACATCGGGGGACTCGCTGACAAGCTACTGAACAGTCACTCGGTGTTACCATCCTTGTAAAATCGGTTGAGTCAGCACGGGTCAGCCTTGCCATTGTGTACTGGGTCCTAG
This sequence comes from Chiloscyllium plagiosum, assembly GCF_037043375.1. Lineage (NCBI taxonomy): Eukaryota > Metazoa > Chordata > Chondrichthyes > Orectolobiformes > Hemiscylliidae > Chiloscyllium > Chiloscyllium plagiosum. The sequence goes on along the minus strand of NW_028270186.1, from coordinate 17,544,655 downwards.
TGTCACATACTCATCGACCCAAGATGGCGCAGACCATGCCCTATCACGTTCCAAACTGCTCCAATCCCCCCCCCCCCCGTGTCAACAAAGAAACTCCCCCCTCACATTTTCCCCGTCTTGTCCGTTAAGGCCTTGTCCCGACAGCTCCTGAACAAAGACCAAAGAACATTCCGGAACAGGAACAGGCCCCTCGACCCTCCTGCTCCGATGCAAATCCTCCATCTTCACCTGTCGCCTATCCTTCTAAGGGTCTGTACCCCTCTGTCTACATACATCTTAAATGACGCTATTGTGTGCCCATCTCTACCATCTCTGCCACACGTTCCAGGTACCCACCACCCTCTGCATAACGAACTTCCCACCCAATATCTCCCTGAAACTGTTCCCCTCTCATCTTGAACCTGTGACCCCTAGCAATTGAGTCCCCCTCACTCTGGGGAAAAGCCTCTTGCTATCCACTCTGTCTGTGCCTCTCATGATTTTGTCGACCTCAATCAGGTCCCCCCCCCCCCCCCCAACCTCTGTCCTTCTAATGGAAATAATCCCAATCTCCTCAACCTCTCTTCATAGCTAGCGCCCTCCATTCCAGGCAGCATCCTGGTGAACCTCCCCTGCACCCTCTCCAAAGCGTCCACATCCTTTTGGTAATGTGGCGACCAGAACCGTACGCGGTATTCCCAAATGTGGCCGAACCAAAGTCTTATACAACGGTAACATGACCTGCCAACTGACCACTCCATTGACCTGCGTTGCTACCTTCAGGGTACATTGGACTTGAACACCCAGCTCTCCCTCCTGCACGTCACCTTTCCCCAGGGCTTTTCCATTTCCCGTACAGTTCGCCCTTGAATCGGATCTTCCCAAAATGCATCACTTCGCGTTTGCCCGGATTATCGTTTCTGGGAAACAGCTTCCTTATCCAAACTGCTCATAATCGTGTACCCCTCTATCGAGTGCCCAGCCCCCCCACCTCAATGGCCAGCAAAAGATGCTGTGGCTAAAATCCCAATTCTATGCCTCCTTACCCTCTGGAGGAACACAATGTGCGGCCTACTGTGAGGGGGAGGGGGGGGGCGACGGTGGCAGAGATTGGCCAGAGCTAGGTGGGAAAGCAAGGATCAATCTCTCCCTTGACATTGCAGTAAACAGGCCAGGAGGAAGATCTTCGAAAATTGGCAGCACATTCAGTCATAATCAGCACACATCATCACCAGAAGATTCAATAAAACGTTTGCCAGATGGGTTTGGTGCGGTCATGTGGCCGATCGATCAGCACACACAGTAAGGTACTGTGTGTTTCTACCCTCAAGCCATTCCTGATAGCGTCCAGGGCTCCAATCACAGGCAGAGTGATTGCTCTGTTGCGTTCGTGTTTTTCGAGAAAGAAATCTCCAGGTGCGTCGACTGGAGCCTGTTTCTTCTAGCCCTCGAGCGGGGAAAACAATAAGCTCTCTCTGCGATACTACCACAGCCGCTCAATTATCGTATGCCCCGTGGGTCACAGAGTCAGAGAGAGAGATGGACAGAGCTGATCGCTAGGCCACATACCCATCTGGCAAACGTTTGGCCCAACTCGTCCACCAGATATCCCAACCCTCGTCCCGTTTGCCAGCACCCGGCCCATATCCCTCCAAACCCTTCCTATTCATATACCCACCCAGCCTTTTCAATGTTGCAATTGTACCAGCCTCCACCACATCCTCTGGCAGCTCATTCCATAAACGTACCACCCTCTGCGTGAAAGAGTTGCCCCTTAGGTCTCTTTTATATCTTTCCCCTCTCACCCTAAACCTATGCCCCTCCAGTTCTGGACACCCCGACCTCAGGGAAAAGACCTTGTCTATTTATCCTATCCATGCCCCCCTCATAATTTTGTAAACCTCTATAAGGTCACCCCCTCAGCCTCCAACGCTCCAGGGAAAACAGCCCCAGCCTCTTCAGCCTCTCCCTGTAGCTCAGATCCTCCAACCCTGGCAACATCCTCGTAAATCTTTTCTGAACCCTTTCAAGTTTCACAACATCTTTCCGATAGGAAGGAGACCAGAATTCCACACAATATTCCAACAGTGGCCTAACCAATGTCCTGTACAGCCGCAACATGACCTCCCAACTCCTGTACTCAATACTCTGACCAATAAAGGAAAGCATACCAAACGCCTTCTTCACTATCCTATCTAGCTGCGACTCCACTTTCAAGGAGCTATGAACCTGCCCTCCAAGGTCTCTTTGTTCAGCAACACTCCCTAGGACCTTACCATTAAGTGTATAAGTCCTGCTAAGACTTGCTTTCCCACAATGCAGCACCTCACATTTAAACTCCATCTGCCACTCCTCAGCCCATTGGCCCATCTGGTCCAGATCCTGTTGTAATCTGAGGTAACCCTCTTCGCTGTCCACTACACCTCCAATTTTGGTGTCATTGGAGTCTATGTGAGCAGAAGGGCCATTCTGTGCTGTTCCTGATGCATCGAGGGTCGAGAGGAGCTTTGACAGAGGTGTTCGAAATGATCATGAGAGGACAGAGAGCCTAAGGGGTAACAGTACCCGTTGTTATGGAGTCGTACAGCATGGAAACAGGCCCTTCAATCCAACCAGTCCAATGCAGACCATAATCCCCAAACTAAACTAGTCCCACCTGCCTGCCCCTGGCTCAGATCCCTCCAAAAATTTGTTATTCACGTACTTATCCAAATGTCTTTTAGACATTATAACTGTAACCCCATCCATTGCTTCCACACGTCTTAGAATTAGGATTAGAATCCCATGGAAACAGGCCCTTCGGCCCAACAAGTCCACACTGACCCCCCCCCCCCCGAAGAGTAACCCACCCAGACCCATTCCCCTACCCTATTACTCTACGTTTACCCCTGACTAATGCACCCAACCTACACATCCCTGAACACTATGGGACAATTTAACATGGCCAATGTACCCTTATCTGTACATCCCTGGGCACTATGGGCAACTTAATATGGCCAATCCACCTTAACCTGCACCTCTGGGTGCTCCGGTTTCCTCTCACAGTCCAAAAATGTGCAGGTTAGGGTGAATTGGCCATGCTAAATTACCCATAGTGATCAGGGGTGTGCAGGTTAGGGTGAATTGGCCATGCTAAATTACCCATAGTGCTCAGGGATGTGCAGGTTAGGGTGAATTGGCCATTCTAAATTACCCATAGTGCTCAGGGATGTGCAGGTTATGGTGGATTGGCCGTGCTAAATTACCGAAGGGCCTGTTTCCACACTGTATTTAATCTAATCTAATCTTTGGACTGTGGGAGGAAACCGGAGCAGCCGGAGGAAACCCACGCAGACACAGGGAGAATGTGCAAACTCCAACAGACAGTCGCCTGAGGCTGGAATCGTACCTGGGTCCCTGGCGCTGTGAGACAGCGGTGCTAACCACTGAGCCCCCTAGTCTTGAAATCCCCCACTCTATGGAAAAGACACCATCCATTTACCTTATCTATACCCCTCGTGATTTAAAAACCTCAGTAAGGTCACCCCTCAACCTCCAACGCTCCAGTGAAAAAAAACGTCCCAGCCTCTCTGTCTAACTCAAACCCTCCAATCCCGGCAACGTCCTGGGATGAAAGAGGACGCCAGGGTAAGCTGAGTGGCCAAAATGAATCAGGGCACGCGGTTCGGGTCTGGAACCTAGTGTGGCGGAAGCAGGAGTGGCAGGACTGAGAGAAAAGATGTGGCGCAGGGATAGCCAGGTGGCTGGAAGGGCTGAATGGCCTTCCGCTGGTCACGATCTATCGGAGGGCTTTGTCACTAAGTGAGGCCAGCGTCTGTCGTCCAGCCCTCGAAGCAAGTGGCCTCTGAGATGGCCGTCTCGGAAGTCAAACACATGGGGTCTGGAGTCGCACATGTAGGCCAGGCCAGGCAGACATGGCAGATTTCCTTCCCCAAATGGGATTGGTGGACCCGGATGGTTCTTGACAGCAAACAGTGGCTGACCGCCAACGACCTCTGGACGAGACTCTGATCTAACTTGCTGCTGTGGTGACCTTCAAACGTGTGCCCTCCAGTCTGTGCTCTGCGCTACCAGCCTGCTGACATAACTCCGACACCACGGCCTACGCTCGGATCTCCAGCCCATTTTACGGCAGCCCAGCGACTGGGATCAAGATGAGGCCCGGTCAACGTGACAGGAGAAGCCGTGCGTTTCGGAGGTGGCTTTGCTCCGGGTGTAAGTCCATTCCCGAAATTTGAAAACTAATTCTCAGCAACCAGCGCTGGCTCAGGGGATGCAAGGGGTGAGTGGGAACAAAATGGACTCTCCAGTTCAAACAAAACATTTGATTGCAACTGACAGGAATTTATCGGGGTCTTGGCCAGTGAAATAAGAGTCATACAGCACGGAAACAGACCCTTCGGCCCAACTCGTCCATGCTGACCCAGATATCCCAACCCAATCTAGTCCCATTTCCCAGCACTTGGCCCTTGTCCCTCTCAACCCTTCCTATTCATATACCCATCCAGATGCCTCTTAATTGTACCAGCCTCCACCACTTCCTCTGGCAGCTCGTTCCACACACGTACCACCCTCTGCGTGAAATAATTGTCCCTTAGCTCCCTTTTATATCTTTCCCCTCTCACCCTCTGCCCCTCTAGTTCCCCCACCCCAGGGAAAAGACCTTGTCTATTTACCCTATCCATGCCCCCCTCATAATTTTGTAAACCTCTATAAGGTCACCCCCTCAGCCTCCGACGCCCCAGGGAAAACAACCCCGGCCTGTTCAGCCTCTCCCTGTCGCTCAAACCCTCCAACATCCTTGTCGATCGTTTCTGAACCCTTTCAAGTTTCACGACATCCTTCCGATAGGAAGACAGAAGATTTTGGATTTTTGTTTTCCCCCCAAACCCTGTTTTCCAAAGTGAAAGGTGGACTTAACATCCCAGGCTTTTCTCCAATAGAGACGCCTTATTTTCCCAGCATCCCCCCTCGTCTTTGTTGGTAATTCACGCCATACGTGGGCCTGAGTTAAAGGTCCTTCCTGCATTCAGAGGCGCTGAGGGGGTGAAGTTTGAGAACAGAGCGGCCTGACCATTAGAGAAGTATTAACATTGTATTTTTAAAAAAGCGCAACAGTTCATGAACAGACAAACGGTACAGAGAGTGAAACATTCATCTGCGTAAGAGTTTGACATGACTCGAACATTTGGTGAAGTGGGGTGGTGGGGGGGGGGGTGGGAAACAGAATGGAGTGTGTAAATGGATTTAAATGAGATAAGTTTCCACATTTCACGCAAGTGTGGCGTCGTTGTACAGCACTGGGAACCAACAGGGCATCTACAATAGACAAGCAATCACTCAGCAAACCCCAGCTAAAGAAACATAAATGTGCCTGGCAATTATTCATCCCCTCCTCAATGGTAGGACAGCGCAGAAGGGGGCCACTCAGTCCATCGAGTCTGCCCCCCCCCAACCACCCCATCCCTACATTTCCCAAGGTTACCCCACCTGGCCAGCACCCAGTGGGACAATGTAGCATGGCCAATGTACCTCCATCTTTGGGAGGAACCACACGGACGGGGGAGGGGATGGGGAGAACACGCAAGCTCCACTCAGGCCCTCACCCGAGGCTGGAATCGAACCTGGGCCCCTGGCGCCGTGAGGTAGCAGTGCCCTTCTGTCGACCCCCTTCTGTCGGTGCTGGCTGTCAGACGGAGTGTGATTCCTACCGTAGGCCCTGACTGAGATGCCAGGCAAAACCAGCAGAAGGGTGAGTATCCGCGGGCGATGTGTAGAGTGTCGCGCTCATCTCACACCGTAGGAGTTCCCCGGTGGAGGCTCTTAGTCTGGTTCAATCAGGGAGCCCTGGCTGACAGCAGTACGAGGTCAGGATCAGAAATCCCTTGGAGACAATCCTGGCCTAGTGTCGAGACATCCCGCGCTTGCGCAGCGCCCTTAACGTTCAAACAAGTCTCACAGCAAGCTATTAGTGAGATTACGTTGGACACTGAGCTGCAGACGGCAAAACTAGGTCAATTGACTTGAAGCCTGGGCAAAGGCCCAGAGCATAGAACATAGAACATTCCAGCGCAATAGAGGCCCTTCGGCCCTCGATGTTGCACCGACCTGTGGAACCAATCTGAAGCCCATCTAACCTACACCTTTCCATTCTCCTCCATGTGCCGATCCAATGACCAGTTCAATGCCCTTAAAGTTGGCGAGTCCTGTTGCCGGCAGGGTGTTCCACGCCCCCTACTACTCTCTGAGTAAAGACACGACCTCTGACATCTGTCCTGTATCTATCACCCCCTCAATTTAAAGCTATGTCCCCTCGTGCTAGCCATCACCATCCGAGGGAAAAGGCTCTCTCTGTCCACCCTATCTAACCCTCTGGAGATACTCAGCAGATCTCTGCCAGCACCTATTGGAAGAAAGCAGAGTTTGGCGGGGGGGGGGGGGGGGGGTTCTAGTCATCAGAGTTAGTAAAGACTCCCCAGACTTAAAATATTTTGTTGCAACTGTACAGGACATTGGTTAGGCCATTTTTATAATATTGTGCGCAATTCTGGTCTCCTTCCTAACGGAAGAAACTTGAAAGGGTTCAGAAAAGATTTACAAGGATGTTGGAGGGTTTGAGCTACAGGGAGAGGCTGAACAGGCTGGGGCTGTTTTCCCTGGAGCATCGGAGGCTGAGGGGTGACCTTATAGAGGTTTACAACATTATGAGGGGCATGGATAGGGTAAATAGTCTTTTCTCCCTGGGGTGGGGGAGTCCAGAACTAGAGGGGCATAGGTTTAGGGTGAGGGGGGAAAGATATAAAAGAGACCTAAGGGGCAACCTTTTCACGCAGAGGGTGGTACGTGTGTGGAATGAGCTGTCAGAGGAAGTGGTGGAGGCTGGTACAATTGCAACATTTAAGAGGCATCTGGATAGGTATATGAATAGGAAGGGTTTGGAGGGATATGGGCCGGGTGCTGGCAGGTGGGACTAGATGGGGTTGGGATATCTAGTCGGCGTGGGCTAGGGTCTGATTCCGTGCTGTACATCTCGACGACTCGATGACTAAGAAAGACTGAATTCAAAAATACAAAAGCGGAAACACCAATATCACCCACAAACTTCAGCAGTTCACCAAGCTGAGCGTACGTCCACAGCTTATACACAATAGTGCCAGGGAATGTTCTCCAGCAGTTTCCAATTTCCAGCGTCCGCGGTTCCTGGGGTTTCGTTCTTAGCTCGAATGAAGAGGCGAGTTTTAAGGAAGCTCAGAAAGGGAAGGACAGAGAGAGAGAGAGAGAGATAGAGAGAGAGATAGAGAGAGAGGCGAGGGAAACTGAGGTAACTGCAGGGAAGTGAGTTCTGAGCCAGGATGAGAGGAGATTTTGGTGAGTTGTGAATATTACCGAGATGGGTGAAAGATTCAAAATTAGAAGACCTTGCTTGACCTCAAGCAAATAGAGGTCAGTGGAAACTGGGGCTGAGAGAGGGAATGGGTGTCGAGTGTGTGGGGCTGGAAAAGCACAGCAGGTCAGGCAGCATCCGAGGAGCAGGAGAGCTGATGTTGCGAGGGCGGCACGGTGGCTCAGTGGTTAGCACGGCTGCCTCACAGTACCATGGTCCCAGGTTCGATTCCAACCTCGGGTGACTGCCTGTGTGGAGTTTGCACATTGTCCCCGTGTCTGCGTGGATTTCCTCCCACAGTCCAAAGATGTGCAGGTTAGGGTGGATTGACCGCGCTAAATTACCCATAGTGCTCAGGGATGTGCAGGTTAGGGTGGATTGACCGCGCTAAATTACCCATAGTGTTCAGGGATGTGCAGGTTAGGGTGGATTGACCGCGCTAAATTACCCATAGTGCTCAGGGATGTGCAGGTTAGGGTGGATTGGCCGTGCTAAATTACCCATAGTGCTCAGGGATGTGCAGGTTAGGGTGGATTGGCCATGCTAAATTACCCATAGTGTTCAGGGATGTGCAGGTTAGGGTGGATTGGCCGTGCTAAATTACCCATAGTGCTCAGGAATGTGCAGGTTAGGGTGGATTGGCCGTGCTAAATTACCCATAGTGCTCAGGGATGTGCAGGTTAGGGTGGATTGGCCGTGCTAAATTACCCATAGTGCCCAGGGATGTGCAGGTTAGGGTGGATTGACCGTGCTAAATTACCCATAGTGTTCAGGGATGTGCAGGTTAGGGTGGATTGGCCATGCTAAATTACCCATAGTGCTCAGGGATGTGCAGGTTAGGGTGGATTGGCCATGCTAAATTGCCCATTGTGTTAGGTGCATTAGTCAGAGGGAAATGGGTCTGGGTGGGTTACTCTTCGGAGGGTCAATGTGGACTGGTTGGGCCGAAGGGCCTGTTCCCACACTGTCGGGAATCTAATCATAAGCCCCTCATCAGGAACGAGGCGGGGGGGGGACTGACAGATAAATGGGAAGGGGTGGCGAGGGCTGGGAGGAAGGTAACTGGGAATGAAGGTGGGGGTGGGGTGGTGAAGGTGATAGGCCGGAGAGGAGGGTGGAGTGGATAGGGGAAGGAAGATGGGCTGGTCAATAGGGCGGTGCCGAATCGGAGGTTTGGATCTGGGATGAGGTCGGGAAATGAGGCAACTGGTGAACTCCACATTGATGCAGTTTGAGGGTGGTGAGGCGTTCTTCCTCCAGGCGAGGGGTGGTTAGGGTGTGGCGATGGAGGAGGCCCAGGACCCCGCATGTCCTTTGCCAGTGGGGGGTGAGGGGGGGGGAGAGTTGAAGTGATCGGCCATGGGTTGGTAAGTGCGGGCGTCCCGGCGATGTTCTCTGAAGCGCTCTGCAAGTAGGCGTCCTGTCACCCTCAACGTAGAGGGGACCGTAGCGGGAGCAACGGAAATCGTAGATGAGTAGAGGATTGTGGCTTGACATGAGTAAGGATGTAGGCAGGAGAGATTTCGATGACCACAAGTTTGGGAAGGATAGCGGGGGGGGGGGAGGCCAGCTGGGGTTGTGATCATTTTAGTTCAATACATTCTCAAATCTATGTTATTCTTGAAATTCCCCCATCCTAGGGAAAAGAGACCCACCATTATCCCTATCTGTACCCTTCGTGATTTTATAAGCCTCGATAAGGCCACCTCTCAACCTCCTGTGCTACAGTAAGAATAGTCCCGGCCTACGCAGCCTTTCTCTCTAACTCAAGCCTTCTGTACCCGGCAACATCCTGGTAAATCCCTTCCGAACCCTCTCCAGCTCAGTAAGCTCTCCTATAAGAGGGCAACCAAAACTTAGGCCTCAGAAGGAGTCTCACCAATATCCTGTACAACCTCAATGCGACGTTCCAACTCCCACAGTCAAAGGTGTGAGCAATGAAGACCTTCGTGACCGCCCTGTCTGCCCGTGACGCGAACCTCAAAGAATTAGGTCGGGACAGTTGGTGTCCCGCACTTACCAACCCATGGCCAATCACTTCAACTCTCCCCCCCCCCCCCCCCCCCCCTCACCCCCCACTGGCAAAGGACACGCGGGTCCTGGGCCTCCTCCATCGCCACACCCTAACCACCCCTCGCCTGGAGGAAGAACGCCTCACCACCCTCAAACCGCATCAATGTGGAGTTCACCAGTTGCCTCATTTCCCGACCTCATCCCAGATCCAAACCTCCGATTGGTGTCCCAATCCCCAAGGTGAAGTTTGGAGTACATGCTGAGGTCCTTTTGGGGATCCCATCTGTGTCAGACCGACCAGTCTCCTTCCCACTGCACCCAACGCTTACAAATTCCCTCTCCGAGGACGCAACTGGTGTCTGGCCTGCTCATTTAGTGCTCTGTTAACTCTGCACAAGTAATGATTTGGAGATGTGTAGTGAATGCGTGGAGATTTTTTGTGGGGTGAATTTGTACTTGCAGAATTACATTGCACTTTGCTCAAAAGCTGCATGCATTCATGTCGAACTCTGAGCTCAAAAACTGCATGAGTTTATGTAAAACTCTGTTATCTCACTTTTTAGATTGGAATCAATCTAAACATCAGGTCATAGACAGAGAACACAGGGGGCTAACACCTTCAACATATTGTCTAGCTATCACCATCGTTAACAGCTAACCCGAGAATGCAACTTTAAAAAAAAGGTTTTGTGATTTACACATGAAAGAAGTGAAACTATCACTGGATTCTAACAGATGAAAGGCTTAACAGACAATGAATTTTTCAACGTATAATTCCAGTTACATCACACTGCAAATTTTTGCTATAAATTCTGTGTTACGATCGAGCCCTCCACAACCACCTGATGAAGGAGCGTCCCTCCGAAAGCTAGTGTTGCTTCCAATTAAACCTGTCGGACTATAACCTGGTGTTGTGTGATTTTTTAACTCTGCACAAGTAAGATTTTCTCATGTCTCCCCAACCTCTGAGAGATGCAATTCAATTTAACATCCAACCGATCCTAATCATTCCTATCGGAGCCATCCAGCAGATAAAACCCCAACGTTGCAAATCCCTGATAGTAGTGGGATGTGGGTGGACTGTCCCTGTGAACTAGGCCCCCAAATCTCCATGATAAATCACTGCAGGTATTAGTCTTCAGGGCGATTCCCAGTTAAGAGTCAATTCAATACCACGTGGGGTACACACACTCACTCACATGCGCACACACTCACACGTGCACACACACACAAGCGCAAACATATGCGCTCACGTGCACACACACTCACAAGCACACACGTACGCGCACACACACACATACACACACACACACACGCAATAAGTTAAAACAGACAGGATCCAAACAAGATTTGCATGATTGCATGATGGCTCAGTGGTTAGCACTGCTGCCTCACAGCACCAGGATCCCAGGTTTGATTCCAGCCTCGGGGCGACTGTCTGTGTGGAGTTTGCACATTCTCCCTGGGTCTGTGTGGGTTTCCTCCGGGTGCTCCGGTTTCCTCCCACAGTCCAAAGGTGTGCAGGTTGGGGTGGATTGGCCGTGCTAAATTACCCATAGTGCTCAGGGATGTGCAGGTTGGGGTGGATTGGCCGTGCTAAATTACCCATAGTGCTCAGGGATGTGCAGGTTGGGGTGGATTGGCCGTGCTAAATTACCCATAGTGGTCAGGGATGTGCAGGTTAGGGGTGGATTGGCCATGCTAAATTACCCATAGTGCTCAGGGATGTGCAGGTTAGGGTGGATTGGCCATACTAAATTACCCATAGTGCTCAGGGATGTGCAGGTTAGGGTGGATTGGCCATGCTAAATTACCCATAGTGCTCAGGGATGTGCAGGTTAGGGGTGGATTGGCCGTGCTACATTACCCATAGTGCTCAGGGATGTGCAGGTTAGGGGTGGATTGGCCATGCTAAATTACCCATAGTGTTAGTTGCATCAGTCAGAGGGAAAATGGGTCTGGGTGGGTTACTCTTCGGAGGGTCGGTGTGGACTGGTCGGGCCGAAGGGCCTGTTTCCACACTGTAGGGAATCGAATCTAATCTATCTTCAAACAAGTTGACTGAATCCAGTTGGACTCAGGAGGAATGCTATCCTTTGCTATTTTGGGAATATTCTGCCTTACTAATTTCATAAATGTCTCAGAACTGCAACCCAGTTAGTGGAAGCTTCCGATTTTAATACAGAGACCTGCACTAGGATTCCTTTCCGAAATGTCTCCTTCCCTTTTGCTTCGTTCCTCTCTCTCTCTCTCTCTCTCTCTTTCTCTCAGGAGATAGAGGGCTTGGTGATGTGGTACAATCTGAACAAGCTCTCCCCCAACATTGGCAAAACTGAAGAAGATTGATGAGGGCAGAGCAGTGGATGTGATCTATATGGACTTCAGTAAGGCGTTCGACAAGGTTCCCCATGGGAGACTGGTTAGCAAGGTTAGATCTCATGGGATACAGGGAGAACTAGCCATTTGGATACAGAACTGGCTCAAAAGTAGAAGACAGAGGGTGGTAGTGGAGGGTTGTTTTTCAGACTGGAGGCCTGTGACCAATGGAGTGCCACAAGGATCGGTGCTGGGCCCTCTACTTTTGGTCATTTGTATAAATGATTTGATTAGAGTAGATTAGATTAGATGCCCTACAGTGTGGCAACAGGCCCTTCGGCCCAACCAGTCACACCCACCCTCCAAAGGGTAACCCACCCAGACCCATTTCCCTCTGACTAATGCACCTAACACTATGGGCAATTTAGCATGGCCAATCCACCCCTAACCTGCACATCCCTGAGCACTAGGTAATTTAGCATGGCCAATCCACCCCTAACCTGCACATCCCTGAGCACTAGGTAATTTAGCATGGCCAATCCACCCCTAACCTGCACATCCCTGAGCACTATGGGTAATTTAGCACGGTCAGTCCACCCTAACCTGCACATCCCTGAATACTATGGGCAACTTGGCATGGCCAAACCACCCTAACCTACACATCCCTGAGCACTATGGGTAATTTAGCATGGCCAATCCACCCAAACCTGCACATCTGTGGATTGTGGGAGGAAACCGGAGCACCTGGAGGAAACCCACACAGACACGGGGGAGAATGTGCAAACTCCACACAGACAGTCGCCCGAGGCTGGAATCGAACATGGGACCCTGGCTCTGTGAGGCAGCAGTGCTAACCACTGAGCCATAAGAGGTACAGTTAGTAAGTTTGTAGATGACACCAGAATTGGAGGTGTAGTGGACAGCGAAGAGGGTTACCTCAGATTACAACCCGATCTGGACCAGATGGACCCATGGGCTGAGGAGTGGCAGATGGAGTTTAATTCAGATAAATGCGAGGTGCTGCATTTTGGGAAAGACTATTCAATGGAGTCTCTAGCCTCAAATAATACTGGTCTTGCAAACCTTCATCTCTCTTGTACCCCCGATGGAATGTAACCTGTCCAAATTTTTTGTTCTGTACATCCTTACCTGCCTGTACAGCTCCTGATTAATCTTTTTCACACCACTTGTCGTCCAACCTGGTCTCCAGCAGTAACCAAGGCTGGTGACTGGCTGCAATCCTGGCAATTGGCCATGTGGGCCGGTGGTCCTACTGGGACTGGAGGACAGGGGACCTCCTCCCAGCTCGGGGGACAGAAAGCTCGCCCTGAAGGCTGTAATGTCATTCATAGAATCCCTGCAGTGTGGAAACAGGCCCTTCGGCCCAACAAGTCCACACCGACCCTCCAA
>NW_028270186.1:17451553-17526553 GCF_037043375.1 Chiloscyllium plagiosum | reverse complement strand
TTTATATCTTTCCCCTCTCACCCTAAACCTATGCCCCTCTAGTTCTGGACTCCCCCACCCCAGGGAAAAGACTTTGCCTATTTACCCTATCCATGTCCCCTCATGATTTTATAAACCTCTATAAGGTCACCCCTCAGCCTCCGACGCTCCAGGGAAAACAGCCCCAGCCTGTCCAGCCTCTCCCTGTAGCTCAAGTCCTCCAACCCTGGCAACATCCTTGTAAATCTTTTCTGAACCCTTTCAAGTTTCACAACATCTTTCCAATAGGAAGGAGACCAGAATTGCACGCAATATTCCAACAGTGGCCTAACCAATGTCCTGTACAGCCGCAACATGACCTCCCAACTCCTGTACTCAATACTCTGACCAATAAAGGAAAGCATACCAAACGCATTCTTCACTATCCTATCTACCTGCGACTCCACTTTCAAGGAGCTATGAACCTGCACTCCAAGGTCTCTTTGTTCAGCAACACTCCCTAGGACCTTACCATTAAGTGTATAGGTCCTGCTGAGATTTGCTTTCCCAAAATGCAGCACCTCGTATTTAACTGAATTAAACTCCATCTGCCACTTCTCAGCCCATTGGCCCATCGGATCTTGTGCTAAACGATTAGGCATGAGGCCTTCAGCAGGCCATTCAGCCTCCTGAGTGTGCCCTGCTATTCAATGGCTGGTCTGTCCATCTGCAACTCCCACTTCTGTACCTTTCCCCCACCTCGATTCCCTTCCTGATAAAAGGAAATTTGTCTATCGCTGCCTTGGTGACCCAGCCTCGAGTGGTAAGAAATTCCACAGACTCATTCCTCTCAGAGAGGAGGGATTCATCCTTGCCTTTAATGGGCATTCCCTTACTCCAAGGTTAAACTCTCTTCAGGGGCGTAACTTCATAGAATCCCTACAGTGCAGGCCATTCAGCCCACGCTGACCCTCCCACCCACATTTCCCGTGACTAACCCACCCCTAGCCTGACCAGCCCTGGACCCTATGGGGCAAGTTAGCACAGGCAGTCCCTCCGAACTTGCGCGGCTGTGGGAGGAAACCCACGCTGGCACGACGGGGGGAGAACGTGCAAACTCTTCACAGACAGTCACCCGAGGCGGGAATCGAACCCAGGTCCCTGGCTCTGGGAGGCAGCCGTGCTAACCACTGAGCCACCGCGTCATACAGGTTGCTACCATACCTCGCAGTGACTCAACCATCTCCTCATCAAGTCTCATACTTTGTAATCACGTCGCCCCTTTGTTCTTCAAAACGGGTACAGGCCCCAACCTCCTCATCCCCAGGATCAGTGAACCCTCTCCAGAATGCATCCGATGGTCAGTCCATCTCTCCTTAGATACGGGGCCCCGAAACCGATCCCAGTGTTCCGACTGTGCTCTGACTAATATAGCTTTAGCTATTTTTTTTTTTAACAATTGAAATCAAGGTCATATCTGCCTTCCCTATGGAGCAGCTGGTGAGGGGGACATAGTTAAAAGTCACACCACACCAGGTTATAGTCCAACAGGTTTATTTGGAAACGCTAGCTTTCGGAGCGACGCTCCTTCATCAGGGAGCTCGTAGGGCAGGATCATGTGACACAGAATTTATAGTAAAATGATATATTGAACAAACCTGTGAAGTCTTTCATCTTTTAGAATGGGTTGCAGGTTTCGGTTCATTAATGTGTAAATCCCAGAACTTCTTTTCAGTTATAGAGTTACACAGCATGGAAACAGACTCTTCCATCCCGATCAGATCCTAATCTAACCTCGACCCCTTTGCCAGCACTTGGCCCACACCCCTCCAAACCCTTCCTATTCATGTCCCTGCCCAGATGCCTCTTAAATGCTGTCATTGTACCAGCCTCCACCACTTCCTCTGGCAGCTCATTCCACACACGTACCAGCCTCTGTGTGTCACATTCTTGAGTTTGATATAACAATAGACATCTCAGCTCAGACAATGCGATAAAGGAGTAAGGTTAGAGTCTGTCTGTATCCCAGTCTTGAGTCAGACTAATTCCACTTCCAAAGTAGGAATATATCAAATGTTCCATGGATTGACAGCCTGCAGATTGGGTGTGTTTTGGAAAGAGGTGGAGATTGTGTGTGTGAGTATGTGTGTGAGAGAGAGTGTGAGTGTGTGTGTGTGAGTGTGTGTATGTGAGTGTGTGAATGAGTGTGAGTGAGTGTGTGTGTGAGAGTGTGTGTGTGTTTGAGTGACTGAGTGTGTGTGTGTAAGTGAGTGCGAGTGTGAGTGACTGAGTGTGTGTGTGAGTGAGAGTGTGTGTGTGTATGTATGAGTGAGTGAGCCTGTGTGTGTGTGAGTGAGTGTGTGTGTGTGTGTGTGTGAGTGAGTGTGTGTGTGAGTGTGTATGTATGTGTCTGTGTGTGTGTGAGAGTGAGTGAGAGTGCATGTGTGTGAGTGAATGAGAGTGCATGTGTGTGGGTGTGTGTGAGTGTGTGTGTGTGAGTGTGTGTGTGTGAGAGTGTGTGTGGGTGAGGGGGTGTGCGAGTGAGTGTGTGTGTGTGTGTGGGGGGGGTGTGAGAGTGTGAGTGAGTGTGTGTGTGGGTTTGCATGTGTGTGTGTCTGAGTGAGTGTGTGTGTGTGAGTGAGTGTGTGTGGGTGTGCATGTGTGTCTGAGTGAGTGTGTGTGAGTGAGTGTGTGTGTGCGAGAGTGTGTGAGTAAGTGTCTGTGTGTGAGTGAGTGTGCATGAGTGAATGAGTATGTGTGTGTGAGAGTGTGTGAGTGTGCGTGTGAGAGAGTGTGAGTGAGTGTGTGTGTGAGTGAGTGTGAGTAAGTGTGTGTGTGAGTGAGTGACTGAGTGTGTGTGAGTGTGAGAGTGCGTGTATGTGTCTGTGTGTGAGAGAGTGAGAGAGAGTGCATGTGTGTGTGAGTGAATGAGAGTGCATGTGTATAGGTGAGTGTGTCTGCCAATGAGTGAGTCTGTGTGTGTGTGAGAGAGTGTGAGTGAGTGTGTGAGTGTGTGTGAGTGAATGAGTGTGTGTGAGTGTGAGAGTGTGTGTATGTGTCTGTGTGTGTGTGAGAGTGAGTGAGAGTGCATGCGTGTGTGAGTGAATGAGAGTGCACGTGTGTAGGTGAGTGTGTCTGCCAATGAGTGAGTGAGTGTGTCTGTGTGTGTGTGTGTGAGTGAGTGAATGAGTGTGTGAGTGAGTGTGAGTGAGTGTGTGTGAGTGAGTGTGAGTGTGTGAGTGTGAATGTGTGGGTGGGTGTATGTGTGAGAGTGAGTGTGCACGTGTCTGTCTGTGTGTGTGTGTGTGAGAGTGAGTGTGTGTGTGCCTGAGTGAGTGTGTGAGTGTGAGTGAGTGAGTGAGTGTGCATGTGTTTGTCTGTGTGTGCATGTGAGTGAGTGTGTGGGTGGGTGTATGTGTGGGTGTAAGAGTGAGTGTACATGTGTCTCTGTGTCTGTGTGTGTGAGTGTGAGTGAGTGAGTGTGTGGGTGGGTGTATGTGTGGGTGTGAGAGTGAGTGTGCATGTGTCTGTGTGAGTGAGTGTGTGGGTGGGTGTATGTGTGGGTGTGAGAGTGAGTGTGCATGTGTCTGTGTGTGTCTGTGTGTGTGTGAGTGTGTGAGTGAGTGAGTGTGTGGGTGGGTGTATGTGTTGGTGTGAGAGTGAGTGTACATGTGTCTGTGTGTGTGAGTGTGAGTGAGTGAGTGAATGTGTGGGTGGGTATATGTGTGGGTGTGAGAGTGAGTGTGCATGTGTCTGTGTGAGTGAGTGTGTGGGTGGGTATATGTGTGGGTGTGAGAGTGAGTGAGCATGTGTCTGTGTGAGTGAGTGTGTGAGTGGGTGTATGTGTGGGTGTGAGAGTGAGTGTGCATGTGTCTGTGTGAGTGAGTGTATGGGTGGGTGTATGTGTGGGTGTGAGAGTGAGTGTACATGTGTCTGTGTGTGTGAGTGTGTGGGTGGGTGTATGTGTGGGTGTGAGAATGAGTGTACATGTGTCTGTGTGTGTGTGTGAGTGTGAGTGAGTGAGTGAGTGTGTGGGTGGGTGTATGTGTGGGTGTGAGAGTGAGTGTGCATGTGTCTGTGTGTGTGAGTGTGAGTGAGTGAGTGTATGGGTGGGTGGGTGTATGTGTGGGTGTGAGAGTGAGTGTACATGTGTCTGTGTGAGTGAGTGTGTGGGTGGGTGTATGTGTGGGTGTGAGATTGAGTGTACATGTGTCTGTGTGTGTGTGTGAGTGTGAGTGAGTGAGTGAGTGTGTGGGTGGGTGTATGTGTGGGTGTGAGAGTGAGTGTGCATGTGTCTGTGTGAGTGAGTGTGTGGGTGGGTGAATGTGTGGGTGTGAGAGTGAGTGTACATGTGTCTGTGTGAGTGAGTGTGTGGGTGGGTGAATGTGTGGGTGTGAGAGTGAGTGTACATGTGTCTGTGTGTGTGTGTGTGTGAGTGTGAGTGAGTGAGTGTATGGGTGTATGTGTGGGTATGAGAGTGACTGTACATGTGTCTGTGTGAGTGAGTGTGTGGGTGGGTGAATGTGTGGGTGTGAGAGTGAGTGTACATGTGTCTGTGTGAGTGTGTGTGTGTGAGTGTGAGTGAGTGAGTGTATGGGTGTATGTGTGGGTGTGAGAGTGAGTGTACATGTGTCTGTGTGTGTGAGTGTGTGAGTGTGAGTGAGTGAGTGTATGGGTGTATGTGTGGGTGTGAGAGTGAGTGTACATGTGTCTGTGTGTGTGAGTGTGTGAGTGTGAGTGAGTGAGTGTATGGGTGAATGTGTGGGTGTGAGAGTGAGTGTACATGTGTCTGTGTGTGTGTGAGTGTGAGTGAGTGAGTGTATGGGTGAATGTGTGGGTGTGAGAGTGAGTGTACATGTGTCTGTGTGTGTGTGAGTGTGTGAGTGTGTGAGTGAGTGTATGGGTGAATGTGTGGGTGTGAGAGTGAGTGTACATGTGTCTGTGTGTGTGTGAGTGTGTGAGTGTGAGTGAGTGAGTGTATGGGTGAATGTGTGGGTGTGAGAGTGAGTGTACATGTGTCTGTGTGTGTGTGAGTGTGTGAGTGTGAGTGAGTGAGTGTATGGGTGAATGTGTGGGTGTGAGAGTGAGTGTACATGTGTCTGTGTGTGTGTGAGTGTGTGAGTGTGAGTGAGTGAGTGTATGGGTGAATGTGTGGGTGTGAGAGTGAGTGTACATGTGTCTGTGTGTGTGTGAGCGTGTGAGTGTGAGTGAGTGAGTGTATGGGTGAATGTGTGGGTGTGAGAGTGAGTGTACATGTGTCTGTGTGTGTGAGTGTGAGTGAGTGAGTGAATGTGTGGGTGGGTATATGTGTGGGTGTGAGAGTGAGTGTGCATGTGTCTGTGTGAGTGAGTGTGTGGGTGGGTATATGTGTGGGTGTGAGAGTGAGTGAGCATGTGTCTGTGTGAGTGAGTGTGTGAGTGGGTGTATGTGTGGGTGTGAGAGTGAGTGTGCATGTGTCTGTGTGAGTGAGTGTATGGGTGGGTGTATGTGTGGGTGTGAGAGTGAGTGTACATGTGTCTGTGTGTGTGAGTGTGTGGGTGGGTGTATGTGTGGGTGTGAGAATGAGTGTACATGTGTCTGTGTGTGTGTGTGAGTGTGAGTGAGTGAGTGAGTGTGTGGGTGGGTGTATGTGTGGGTGTGAGAGTGAGTGTGCATGTGTCTGTGTGTGTGAGTGTGAGTGAGTGAGTGTATGGGTGGGTGGGTGTATGTGTGGGTGTGAGAGTGAGTGTACATGTGTCTGTGTGAGTGAGTGTGTGGGTGGGTGTATGTGTGGGTGTGAGATTGAGTGTACATGTGTCTGTGTGTGTGTGTGAGTGTGAGTGAGTGAGTGAGTGTGTGGGTGGGTGTATGTGTGGGTGTGAGAGTGAGTGTGCATGTGTCTGTGTGAGTGAGTGTGTGGGTGGGTGAATGTGTGGGTGTGAGAGTGAGTGTACATGTGTCTGTGTGAGTGAGTGTGTGGGTGGGTGAATGTGTGGGTGTGAGAGTGAGTGTACATGTGTCTGTGTGTGTGTGTGTGTGAGTGTGAGTGAGTGAGTGTATGGGTGTATGTGTGGGTATGAGAGTGACTGTACATGTGTCTGTGTGAGTGAGTGTGTGGGTGGGTGAATGTGTGGGTGTGAGAGTGAGTGTACATGTGTCTGTGTGAGTGTGTGTGTGTGAGTGTGAGTGAGTGAGTGTATGGGTGTATGTGTGGGTGTGAGAGTGAGTGTACATGTGTCTGTGTGTGTGAGTGTGTGAGTGTGAGTGAGTGAGTGTATGGGTGTATGTGTGGGTGTGAGAGTGAGTGTACATGTGTCTGTGTGTGTGAGTGTGAGTGAGTGAGTGTATGGGTGGGTGGGTGTATGTGTGGGTGTAAGAGTGAGTGTACATGTGTCTCTGTGTCTGTGTGTGTGAGTGTGAGTGAGTGAGTGTGTGGGTGGGTGTATGTGTGGGTGTGAGAGTGAGTGTGCATGTGTCTGTGTGAGTGAGTGTGTGGGTGGGTGTATGTGTGGGTGTGAGAGTGAGTGTGCATGTGTCTGTGTGTGTCTGTGTGTGTGTGAGTGTGTGAGTGAGTGAGTGTGTGGGTGGGTGTATGTGTTGGTGTGAGAGTGAGTGTACATGTGTCTGTGTGTGTGAGTGTGAGTGAGTGAGTGAATGTGTGGGTGGGTATATGTGTGGGTGTGAGAGTGAGTGTGCATGTGTCTGTGTGAGTGAGTGTGTGGGTGGGTATATGTGTGGGTGTGAGAGTGAGTGAGCATGTGTCTGTGTGAGTGAGTGTGTGAGTGGGTGTATGTGTGGGTGTGAGAGTGAGTGTGCATGTGTCTGTGTGAGTGAGTGTATGGGTGGGTGTATGTGTGGGTGTGAGAGTGAGTGTACATGTGTCTGTGTGTGTGAGTGTGTGGGTGGGTGTATGTGTGGGTGTGAGAATGAGTGTACATGTGTCTGTGTGTGTGTGTGAGTGTGAGTGAGTGAGTGAGTGTGTGGGTGGGTGTATGTGTGGGTGTGAGAGTGAGTGTGCATGTGTCTGTGTGTGTGAGTGTGAGTGAGTGAGTGTATGGGTGGGTGGGTGTATGTGTGGGTGTGAGAGTGAGTGTACATGTGTCTGTGTGAGTGAGTGTGTGGGTGGGTGTATGTGTGGGTGTGAGATTGAGTGTACATGTGTCTGTGTGTGTGTGTGAGTGTGAGTGAGTGAGTGAGTGTGTGGGTGGGTGTATGTGTGGGTGTGAGAGTGAGTGTGCATGTGTCTGTGTGAGTGAGTGTGTGGGTGGGTGAATGTGTGGGTGTGAGAGTGAGTGTACATGTGTCTGTGTGAGTGAGTGTGTGGGTGGGTGAATGTGTGGGTGTGAGAGTGAGTGTACATGTGTCTGTGTGTGTGTGTGTGTGAGTGTGAGTGAGTGAGTGTATGGGTGTATGTGTGGGTATGAGAGTGACTGTACATGTGTCTGTGTGAGTGAGTGTGTGGGTGGGTGAATGTGTGGGTGTGAGAGTGAGTGTACATGTGTCTGTGTGAGTGTGTGTGTGTGAGTGTGAGTGAGTGAGTGTATGGGTGTATGTGTGGGTGTGAGAGTGAGTGTACATGTGTCTGTGTGTGTGAGTGTGTGAGTGTGAGTGAGTGAGTGTATGGGTGTATGTGTGGGTGTGAGAGTGAGTGTACATGTGTCTGTGTGTGTGAGTGTGTGAGTGTGAGTGAGTGAGTGTATGGGTGAATGTGTGGGTGTGAGAGTGAGTGTACATGTGTCTGTGTGTGTGTGAGTGTGAGTGAGTGAGTGTATGGGTGAATGTGTGGGTGTGAGAGTGAGTGTACATGTGTCTGTGTGTGTGTGAGTGTGTGAGTGTGTGAGTGAGTGTATGGGTGAATGTGTGGGTGTGAGAGTGAGTGTACATGTGTCTGTGTGTGTGTGAGTGTGTGAGTGTGAGTGAGTGAGTGTATGGGTGAATGTGTGGGTGTGAGAGTGAGTGTACATGTGTCTGTGTGTGTGTGAGTGTGTGAGTGTGAGTGAGTGAGTGTATGGGTGAATGTGTGGGTGTGAGAGTGAGTGTACATGTGTCTGTGTGTGTGTGAGTGTGTGAGTGTGAGTGAGTGAGTGTATGGGTGAATGTGTGGGTGTGAGAGTGAGTGTACATGTGTCTGTGTGTGTGTGAGCGTGTGAGTGTGAGTGAGTGAGTGTATGGGTGAATGTGTGGGTGTGAGAGTGAGTGTACATGTGTCTGTGTGTGTGTGAGTGTGTGTATGGGTGAATGTGTGGGTGTGAGAGTGAGTGTACATGTGTCTGTGTGTGTGTGAGTGTGTGAGTGTGAGTGAGTGAGTGTATGGGTGAATGTGTGGGTGTGAGAGTGAGTGTACATGTGTCTGTGTGTGTGTGTGTGTGTGAGTGTGAGTGAGTGAGTGTATGGGTGAATGTGTGGGTGTGAGAGTGAGTGCACATGTGTCTGTGTGTGTGTGAGTGTGTGAGTGTGAGTGAGTGAGTGTATGGGTGAATGTGTGGGTGTGAGAGTGAGTGTACATGTGTCTGTGTGTGTGTGTGTGTGTGTGAGTGTGAGTGAGTGAGTGTATGGGTGAATGTGTGGGTGTGAGAGTGAGTGTACATGTGTCTGTGTGTGTGTGTGTGTGTGAGTGTGAGTGAGTGAGTGTATGGGTGAATGTGTGGGTGTGAGAGTGAGTGTACATGTGTGTGTGTGTGAGTGTGTGAGTGTATGGGTGGATGGGTGTATGTGTGGGTGTGAGAGTGAGTGTACATGTGTGTGTGTGTGTGAGTGTGAGTGAGTGAGTGTGTGGGTGGGTGTATGTGTGGGTGTAAGAGTGAGTGTACATGTGTCTGTGTGTGTGAGAGTGTGAGTGTGAGTGAGTGAGTGTGTGGGTGGGTGTATGTGTGGGTGTAAGAGTGAGTGTACATGTGTCTGTGTGTGTGAGTGTGTGAGTGTGAGTGAGTGAGTGTGTGGGTGGGTGTATGTGTGGGTGTAAGAGTGAGTGTACATGTGTCTGTGTGTGTGAGAGTGTGAGTGTGAGTGAGTGAGTGTGTGGGTGGGTGTATGTGTGGGTGTAAGAGTGAGTGTACATGTGTCTGTGTGTGTGAGAGTGTGAGTGTGAGTGAGTGAGTGTGTGGGTGGGTGTATGTGTGGGTGTAAGAGTGAGTGTACATGTGTCTGTGTGTGTGTGAGTGTGAGTGAGTGAGTGTATGGGTGAATGTGTGGGTGTGAGAGTGAGTGTACATGTGTCTGTGTGTGTGTGAGTGTGAGTGAGTGAGTGTATGGGTGAATGTGTGGGTGTGAGAGTGAGTGTACATGTGTCTGTGTGTGTGAGTGTGTGAGTGTGAGTGAGTGAGTGTATGGGTGGGTGGGTGTGTGTGTGGGTGTGAGAGTGAGTGTACATGTGTCTGTGTGAGTGTGAGTGAGTGAGTGTATGGGTGGGTGGGTGTATGTGTGGGTGTGAGAGTGAGTGTACATGTGTGTGTGTGTGAGTGTGTGTGAGTGTGAGTGAGTGAGTGTATGGGTGGGTGGGTGTGTGTGTGGGTGTGAGAGTGAGTGTACATGTGTCTGTGTGAGTGTGAGTGAGTGAGTGTATGGGTGGGTGGGTGTATGTGTGGGTGTAAGAGTGAGTGTGCATGTGTCTGTGTGTGTGTGTGAGTGTGAGTGAGTGAGTGTATGGGGGGGTGGGTGTATGTGTGGGTGTGAGAGTGAGTGTACATGTGTCTGTGAGTGTGAGTGAGTGAGTGTATGGGTGGGTGGGTGTATGTGTGGGTGTAAGAGTGAGTGTGCATGTGTCTGTGTGTGTGTGTGTGTGTGAGTGTGAGTGAGTGAGTGTATGGGTGGGTGGGTGTGTGTGTGGGTGTAAGAGTGAGTGTACATGTGTCTGTGTCTGTGTGTGTGAGTGAGTGAGTGTTTGGGTGGGTGTATGTGTGGGTGTGAGAGTGAGTGTACATGTGTCTGTGTGTGTGTGTGTGAGTGTGAGTGTGAGTGAGTGAGTGTGTGGGTGGGTGTATGTGTGGGTGTAAGAGTGAGTGTGCATGTGTCTGTGTGTGTGAGTGTGAGTGAGTGAGTGTATGGGTGGGTGGGTGTGTGTGTGGGTGTAAGAGTGAGTGTACATGTGTGTGTGTGTGAGTGTGTGAGTGTATGGGTGGATGGGTGTATGTGTGGGTGTGAGAGTGAGTGTACATGTGTCTGTGTGTGTGTGTGAGTGTGAGTGAGTGAGTGTGTGGGTGGGTGTATGTGTGGGTGTAAGAGTGAGTGTACATGTGTGTGTGTGTGAGTGTATGTGATGAAGGAGCAGTGCTCCCATAGCTTCCAATTAAACCTATAACCTGGTGTTGTGTGCGATTTTTAACTTCTCCCTGTTATGCCCTGAGCTTGGATGCTGCAGGGATGAGTTGAAGGGGGCTGCTCTCTCTCTCTCTCGGAGAGCCGGCAAGGTGGGGGGCAGTGGGCTGACTGGCCTCCCTCAGGAGTCCGTACAGCTGACCCACCTGAGGTGAGCAGTGGCCGGGTTTGGAAACAATGTCCTGGGCCTGGCCTGGTGTTCGTGCAGACTCACAGTGACGGGACGCCTGCCAAAGTTCCCTCGGCCTGTCCCTTGGCCGCAGAAGAGGTCACGCCTTGCATTCCAGCAGCTCCGAGGGGTGGAGTGACACTTGGATGAAGGTCATTGGCTGGCGACCAGTGGGTCAAGTTAAAGAGAATAATGAGTAGCCGGCGCTGAGGTGCCAACACGCTGAAAATGCACAGTTGGCTGCCCAACCTAACAGCCTCAGCATCATGCTTATAGAGCATGTTGGCGCGGTAGTTCGTCATTCGAACCGGTTGGTAAGCTTGGGTGCGTTGACATATCGACAGGCATCTCCCCTGCTGGAATGTTCCACAGACGAGTCTCCGGAAACGTTAACTGCTTCTATCCCTTCCCGCAGCGTTGTCGGATTTTCTCTTTATGCTTTGGCTAATAAAACCCCAGCCGGTCCTATCCTCCTGCGGTTACTCCCCTGCAAGTTTTCTCCTGTTGGATCAGTACCCGCTCCAAAGCCTGTGCCACGCCCTGAGGCAGTGCCCCTCCCGACCCACAGTACACACCGTTCTCCGTCCGCAAAGATGGCTTCGGGGTACTGAGCTGATGGCCGTATTGAGCATATCGAACCGCGGAGCACGCCCAGAGTGGAGAACGCTGCAAAGGGGATGGTGGGCATCCTGTCCCGAGGAGGGGGGGGGGGGGGCAAGAGACTGGCATCTGTGTGTGCCCTGACAGTGTGTCCCAGCAACTCATCTGCACCCGGGACCGGTTGGACCCAGCGGGTGCTGTTTTTGTGCTGGGTGTCTCTATTTGCGGTCACGCGCGGACTCATTGGCAGAGCTGACTGGCGGGTGCGTGAGTGCCAATTGCCAGCTGTCCTGGACTGCGGACAGTGTCAGAGCCGAGATAGATTCCGCCCATTACCTCGATAGAATGCACAGAGGGGAGACAGAATTCCTCATTCCCCGCCCCTGGAACTTTAGGTGTAGGGGTAAGTGTAGGGGAATGGGTGGGTTGCGCTTTGGCGGGTCGGTGTGGACTTGTTGGGCCGAAGGGCCTGTTTCCACACTGTAAGTAATCTAATCTAATCTAAAAAACACAAGTGTCGCATTCCGGAATAATGGACTGTGCTCCGAACGGGGCAGGGAGTAAACACTGCCAACGCCCTGTCCTCCGTTTTCGGTTTTCCCCTCCCCCAACTGATGGAATAGAAACAAAATCGAAAAGGGGAGCACGAAGATACCACGTTTGAAGTCTTCCTTTGCTCCTGCGTTATTCCCCAAACATGCTGAGAAACGGGCCCCCTGACGCAACTTCAAAATGGCTGACCGCCCACCACCAATTCCATTTTTAAGAGGATCTTCCTCTGAGTCTGCCTGTGACAGGCCCTTGGGCCTCACCACAAGATGGCAGCCAGATACGCACACCTTCACGGAGAACGTAGATTGGAGTGGATTCCGCTTTTCGCTTGTCATTTCCAACAGATGCAGCCGATACAGTAGAGAAACGAGGCAGCGTTCCTCCAGGGAGCTACTTGGACAGCACAAACTAACGCACACGGCCTAAAGTGGCGTAAGGAGTACAAAACATGTAAACTACAGTGTAATAAAAGAATGATAATTCGTAGACCGTGTTCCTGCAGCAATTCAAAGGTGTGCAATGAATCTCAGATGGGATACAGCCTGATCGTAATGTGTTAAGGAGCCTGATGGCTTGGGGGACGAAACTGTTGCACGGCCTGGCCGTGAGAGATCGAATGCTTCGGTATCTTCTGCCGGATGGCAGGAGGGAGAAGGGTTTGAGTGAGGGGTGTGTGTGGGGTCTTCCACAATGCCTTTCGGATGCAGTGTGTAACGGAGGGGAGAGAGAGAGAGAGACCCCGAAGATCCCCTCAGCTGTCCTCACTGTCTGTCGGAGCGTGTTCCGAGCCGAGATGGTGCCAATTCCCGAAGCTGGCAGTGATGCGGCAGCTCAGGGGTTGGGTGGGGGGGGGGGGGGGAACACTCTCTCTGTAGGACGGGCTTTCCTCAGGACGCAGAGAGACGCCGCTGGGGGATTTCTTGGCGATGGAGCCGGTGTTGAGGGTCCCGGAGAGACTCTCCCCCCCCCCCCCCCCCCAGACATATGCCAAGAAACGTGGCGCTCTTCACGATGCCCACCGTGGGGAGCCGTCGATGTCCAGCGGAGAGTGGGCGCTCCCTGCCCTCGTAAAGTCCAACTCGTCCGTGCCGACCACGTATCCCAAACTAATCTCCTCCCGTTCGCCAGCACCCGGCCCCTATCCCCCTCAACCCTTCCTGCTCATAGCTCGGCTGCCCCAAAACTCGGCAACACCAACGGCGTGACTCCATCTTTGCCCTGCGTCCCTTAGCCATTCTCACGAGTCTGCGTATCGCTTGTCAAAGCAAGGCTCTGGCAAGAAATTCCTCCTTTCCGAGGGATTCTAACAAGCAACTTCGGGAATATTGACAGCAGCCGCCGTCCAAAATATTCCACTTCGGAAGGCGTTACCCTTCGTATGCATCTCACCTGCACAGAGGGAAAGCATTCCGAATGTCGGCTCACCTCAGACGGAATGAGCAACTCCCTGTAATTTCCGAGCAGGACGTGTGAACCGAGCTGGGCCCTGCTCTCCCACCTTTTCCCTTCCCAGGATTTTCCAGGTGGGAGCTGTAGCTCTAGAGGGGAGAGCCGGTGGGAAGATTATAACTCAGACCCCCACCTGCCTTTAGGAAAACCTTTCAGACACCACGGAAGCAGACCCTTCGGCCCAACCAGGCCTTGCCGACCATAATCCCCAGACGAGACGAGTCCGACCCCCGTCTGCTCCTGGCCCATATCCCTCCAAACCTTTCCTTGCTCATGTACTTATCCAAATTCCTTTTAATAATTGTAACTATACCCTCATCCACCACTTCCTGTGGAAGTTTGTTCTACACATGAACCACCCTCTGCGTAAAAACCCTTAAGTGTTTTTGAAATCTCTCTCCTCTCACCTTACAAATGTGCCCCCTCATCTTGAATTTCTCCACCCCCAGCCCCAACCCCCAACGGAGACAATAACTGCCGTTAACCCTGTATTTTTCGGCACGGTGGCTCAGTGGTTAGCACCGCTGCCTCAAGGCGCCAGGGACCCGGGTTCGATTCCAGCCTCGGGCAACTGTCTGTGTGTGGGGTTTGCACATTCTTCACCCGTGTCTGCGTGGGTTTCCTCTGGGTGCTCCAGTTTCCTCCCACAATCCAAAGATGTGCAAGTTAGGGTGGATTGGCCGTGCTAAATTACCCATAGTGCTCAGGGATGTGCAGATTTGGATGTTTGGCTGTGCTAAATTACCCATAATGCTCAGGGATGTGCACGTTAGGGTGGATTGGCCATGCTGAATTACCCACAGTGCTCAGGGATGTGCAGGTTAGGGTGGATTGGCCATGCTAAATTACCCATAGTGCTCAGGGATGTGCAGATTTGGATGTTTGGCTGTGCTAAATTACCCATAGTGCTTAGGGATGTGCAGGTTAGGGTGGATTAGCCGTGCTAAATTACCCATAGTGCTCAGGGATGTGCAGGTTAGGGGAAGTGTAGAGTAATAGGGTAAGGGAATGGGTCTGGGTGGGTTATTCTTCGGTGGGTCAGTGTGGACTTGTTGGGCCGAAGGGCCTGTTTCCACACTGTCGGGATTCTAATTCTATTTCTAATCTGGTCCCATTGGCCAGCACTTGGCCCATATCCATTTAAACCCTTCCTATTCATGTCCCCATCCAGACGTTGGGCAAATGGCCTGTTTCCACACTCCTGGGATTCCATGATGTATCTATCACCCTCACTCCCTGCGTCTGATGCTTGTAAAAATACGAATCCTGCAATGATAATCACCAGTGAGGTATTAAATCAGGGAATTAATACGTGGAGAGTAAGGTCGAAGAGGGAATGAGGTGGGCCTGAGGTGGGGGTGGGGGACGGGGGCGCGAAAAGACAGACCCCATTTTTATTGCGCCATTCACGTCTCAAGGACGCCCACTTTTGAAGCGCAGCTCTGCTCACAGTGCGGAGAACAAGGGCGATAATCCACGCGCAGCAAGATCCCGCAGGCAGGATTAAGGTGGTGCGGCCGGTTTGAGAGAGAGCGCTCTCCTTTGAAACGGAGCCTCACGCCTAGGCCCGGTCGTGGCTTGACAGCTATCTATGAGGATGTTTGTATCGGTTCCTTGAAAACAGGGGGAGGTGTGACGCACTCTGAAGCGGTGTGTTCATATTTTTTTGTTAACGTTAGCTGGTAACCGGGACACTTGTGCGGTTGAGGATTAAGTTGACCCTGCCTTGGTCAGTGCCACTTTGTCCAATTGGCCACCGCAGGCCCAGAATGGTCAAAGTATGCAGCTAAATGTATACTGTCCTTAGGAGAGCTGTCCCCATAAATGGGAGGGGTATTCTGGAACAGAGCCCTCCACCCGCTGTCTCAGTTTCTCCCTCTTGACTGCGCAATGTCCGAGGGAACGGGTTTCGGAAAGTGCGGGGGGATCGTTTGTCAGATCGCCAGACTGAGGCGCGCGTGCCCGTTTGTGATTCCCAGCCCGGGTGAGGGTGCCAGTCACACTGAGGTATACAAGATAATGAGGGGCATAGATAGAGTCGATAGCCAGAGACTGTTTCCCAGGGCAGAAATGGCTAACACGAGGGGGTCATAGTTTTAAGCTGGTTGGAGGAAAGTAGAGAGGGGATGTCAGAGGCGGGTTCTCTACACAGAGGGTTGTGAGAGCGTGGAATGCGTTGCCAGCGGCAGTTGTGGAGGCAGGGTCATTGGGGTCATTTGAGAGACTCCTGGACACGCATATGGTCACAGAAATTTGAGGGTGCAGACATGAGGACCAGTGGTCGGCCCAACATCGTGGGCTGAAGGGCCTGTTCTGTGCTGTACTGTTCTATGTTCTGATGAGTTGCAAAGTGCACGCACACTCAGCCAGGCAGAAGCTGGTCCCTCAGGGACGAATCGAGTTGCAGAATAAGTAACTCCCCTGTGCAGCAGACGGCGTGAATTAATCAGTAAGGCGTCGTGACTGTATGGGGGATCGGGGCCGTGTGTGGAAATAGAAGCAGCAAAGTGGACAATTCTTGCAGGAGAGGCTGGGCCTTGCAATTTATGCTGACGACTCAATTTCAAGAGATCGATAACAGCTCTCGGGATGACTTCTCACCCTCCCGCTTATATTCTCGAAATCTAACACTTCTGCAGCACGAATCCATAAGTGTCTGTATAATTGCCAAGTGGCTCTGTGAATAGCCAGTGGAAATTCCTGAAAGCGACCAAAAGAGGATCAGACAACCCCCCCCTCCTCTCCCCAACCCCGACTAATCTGAGCAGGACTTTTCTCAGCCCTGGCTCTATGTTTGAATCCTCCCAGTCAGGCTCCTGCCCCCCTCGCCTGCTCTTGGTGTCGCCGCGAATGACAACTCTGACGAGTAGCCAAGGTAAATTTCCTTCCTTCCCACAACAGTCTCAGCTTTCAACACACAAGTCCACCAAGCCATTCTCTTCCAATGGCTTTCCCGCAGGCAGCCAACTGGACGGCTCTCTTGACTCCCAGCTGGACCTCCCCAATTGGAGGACCCGCGCCCCTCCCAACCCCCGCTTTCACTTGCTCTTCGGAGGGTCGGTGTGGACTCGATTGGCTGAATGGCCTGCTCCCACACTGTAGGGATTCGATATCCTTGCCTTTAGCTCACTCTTCCCGAACAGATCCTACATACCCTTATCCATGTCTCTCATAGTTTTTATAAAATGCCTCCACTGCGGAGGGTGAGCGTGCTGTCGACATTTTTAACCGCACTTGTGTAGCTGCTTTCAGGGCCTCACGCAACCCCCCAAAGATCCCTCTGTATTAGAGACATAGAGGTCTACATAGAGGACACAGACCCTTCGGCCCATCTCGTCCATATATCCTAACCTAATCTGGTCCCATTTGCCAGCACTCCCTGAGTCCCCCTGAGCCCTTCCTATTCATATACCCATCAAGGTACCTTTTGAATGTTCCTTAGGATCCCTACAGTGTGGAAACAGGCCATTCGGCCCAACAAGTCCGCACTGGTCCTCCGAAGAGTAACCCACCCAGACCCTACCCAATTCTGATGAAAAGCAGGATAAGGGGCTAATGGGGCAGGAGAGCGGGGGGTTGAGACCAGGAGAGGATCACGGTCATGGGGCGTCATGGTGGCTCAGTGGTTAGCACTGCTGCCTCACAGCGCCAGGCACCTAGGTTCGATTCCAGCCTCGGGCGATTGCCTGTGTGGAGTTTGCACATTCTCTGCCCCCCCCCCCCCCCGCCGTGTCTGCGTGGGTTTCCACTGGGTGCTCCGGTTTCCTCCCACAGTCCCACATCCAAAGATTGCAGGTCAGGTGAATTGGCCATGTTAAATTACCCATCGTGTTAGGTACATTAGCCAGAGGGAAAAGGGTCTGGGTGGGTTACTCTTCAGAGGGTCAGTGTGGACTGGTTGGGCCGAAGGGCCTGTTTCCACACTGTAAAGGTATAAAAGAGACCTACGGGGCAACTTTTTCACGCAGAGGGTGGTACGTGTATGGAATGAGCTGCCAGAGGAAGTGGTGGAGGCTGGTACAATTGCAACATTTAAGAGGCATTTGGATGGGTATATGAATAGGAAGGGTTTGGAGGGATATGGGCCGGGTGCTGGCAGGTGGGACTAGATTGGGTTGGGATATCTGGGTCGGCATGGACGGGTTGGACCGAAGGGTCTGTTTCCGTGCTGTACATCTCTATGACTACCAGAAAATTTAGCGTAGCCAATTCATCATAACCTGCACATCTCTGTACTCTGGGAGGAAACCCACGCAGACACAGTGTGTGAGGGGGGAGAGAGAATGTGCAAACTCCACACAGACAGTCACCCAAGGCTGGAATCGAACCTGGGTCCCTGGCGCCGTGAGGCAGCGGCGCTAACCACGGAGCCATTGTGCCGTGCTATAATTGCCCCAGCCTCCACCACTTCCTCCGGCCGCCCGCTCCCTACACACGCAACCCTCTGCGTGGAAAAGTTGCCCCTTCAGATCCCTGTTGCTAAGAGTCCCGCTTATTTTCCTCTGGCATCTGACCTCCCAGCATGCATCACCTCACACTTGTCCGGAATTCCAAGGCACCTTCCTCATGTTACATTCCTCCCTGGGTTGCTGGGGCGACGGATTCCTTTTACGTACACAGAGCTCTGGGTGGTGATGTTGGAATGTCGGGAGGGTATGTTTTAACCCGTGAATCATGAAGGCAGCAGTTGTTGGGCTGGGTCGGTCAAGTTTTTTGCTGAGTTAGCTGCTCCTCTGAGTCTGGAGGTCTAAAATTGGCCGCGTTTGGAAATCAGTCAGACTTCCAGCTTGTGGGGGTGGGGGGGGGGGGGTGTTGGGGTAGGTGCAGACTGGGCCCCACTGTGCTGCTGCTGCTGTGGTTACCCAGTTGGTGACGCTGGTTTTGTGGGCACGCAAACAGACCCTTCGGTCCAACCCGTCCATGCCGACTAGATATCCCAACCCAATCTAGTCCCTCCTGCCAGCGCTTGGCCCATATCCTTCCAAACCCTTCCTATTCATATACCCATCCCAAATGCCTCTTAAATGTTGCAACTGTATCAGCCTCCACCACTTCCTCTGGCAGCTCATTCCAGACACGTACCACCCTCTGTGTGAAAAAGTTGCCCCCTAGTTAAGAAGGCGTACGGTGTGTTAGCTTTTATCGGTAGAGGGACTGAGTTTCGGAGTTTTGAGATCTTGCTGCAGCTGTACAAAACTCTGGCGCGGCCGCACGTGGAGTATTACGTACAGTTCTGGTCACCGCGTTATAGGAAGGATGTGGAAGCTTTGGAAAGGGTGCAGAGGAGATTTACCGGGATGTTGCCTGGTATGGGAGGGAAGGTCTTATGAGGAAAGGCTGAGGGGTTTGAGGCTGTTTTTGTTAGAGAGAAGGAGGTTGAGAGGGGACTTAATTGAGACATACGAGGGTTCGATTGGGTGGACAGAGAGAGCCTTTTCCCTCGGATGGTGATGGTTAGCCCAAGGGGACATAGCTTTAAATTGAGGATGATAGATATAGGACAGACGTCAGAGGTAGTGTCTTTACTCAGAGAGTAGTAGGGGGTGTGGAACACACTGCCTGCCACAGTGGTAGACTCACCAACTTTAAGGGCATTGAAATGGCCATTGGAGAGGCACATGGAGGAGAATGGAATGGTGTCGGTTAGCTGGGCTTCAGATTGGTTCCACAGGTCGGTGCAACATCGAGGGGCCGAAGGGCCTGTACTGCGCTGTAATGTTATATCGTCTAAGTTAGGTCCCTTTTATATCTTTCCACTCTCACCCTAAACCTATGCCCTCCAGCTCTGGATTCTATTTATCCTATCCATGCCCCCCTCATGATTTTGTAAATCTCTATAAGGTCACCCCTCAGCCTCCGACGCTCCAGGGAAAACAGCCCCGGCCTGTTCAGCCTCTCCCTGTAGCTCAAACCCTCCAACCCTGGCAACATCCTTGTAACTCTTTTCCGAACCCTTTCACGTCTCACAACATCCTTCCGATTGTGTTATACGACAGAGGAGAAAGTGAGGACTGCAGATGCTGGAGGTCAGAGTCGAGAGTGTGGGCGGCTGGAAAAGCGCAGCAGGTCAGGCAGTGTCCGAGGAGCAAGAGAGTCGACGTATCGGACAAGAGGCCTTCAACCGGGCAACAAAGCCCCAGCACTAAGTCACGTACGGGGAGGGAGCTCAGTCCAAGTGGTAGATGTTAAGGAACGAGTTCTACCCATTGCGATGTGTTTGTTGACCCCATCTATCACCCCCTGAGAAAAGGAACCGGAAATGACATCACCACAGGAAATGACATCACCAACCCAATGAAACCCAAATATATAAATAGAAAGCAGGAATCACGTACGGTGCTTCACCTGGAGGCCAACTGAAGATGTTACCTAGTAGGGTGACGAAACGTCTGGAAATGAACCTTCCAG
Source organism: Chiloscyllium plagiosum (assembly GCF_037043375.1). Taxonomy (NCBI): domain Eukaryota; kingdom Metazoa; phylum Chordata; class Chondrichthyes; order Orectolobiformes; family Hemiscylliidae; genus Chiloscyllium; species Chiloscyllium plagiosum. The sequence goes on along the minus strand of NW_028270186.1, from coordinate 17,507,124 downwards.
CTCAGCGAGCAAACCCTACATCCAGATCTGATCATCCGCGGCGTCACTTTTGCCCCATCACCCGCAATCCTCTGCCCGAGTTAAAAACCTCAGCCTCAAATGGACTTCACGACCCAGCCCTCGGCAGTGAAAGAATACCACCGATTCACTCCCCTGGGAGGGAAGAGAATCCTCTTCCTCTCTGTCTGAGATGACACCCTCCGGTCCTAGACTCTCCCGCAAGGGGAAATCACCCTGTCTCCGCCTCTCCCTCCTGTGAAAACCCTCTGAGGCTCTTGGATAAGGTCGCCTCTCATTGAGTCAAGATCAGAGTGGTGCTAGAAAAGCACAGCAGGTCAGGCAGCATCCGAGGAGCAGGAAAATCAACGTTTCGGGCGTCTCTCATTGAGTACAGGGCCTGACCTCCTCAATGTCTCCTCGCCGGACAGTCCCTAAAGCCCCGGAGTGAAGCTGAGTGAACCCTCTCTGGACTGCCTCCAATAAAGTTCTAAATTTCTTTCGGCGAGGGGCCGCAAACCTTTCACAGCGTTCCAGCCGTGCTCTGACTAGTGCCTGGGTACAGTTTTAGCAAAACCTCCTCACTTTTATACCCTGTTTCCCTGTGAAATAAAGGCCAGCAGCCCATTTGCCTTCCCTATACCCAGCTTGGCTCCATTGCTGTACACCCAATGGCGTTCCGCACTGTCAACTTCCACCGGGTCACGACCTCCAAGTTGTCTATATCTCTGTTATCGCTGTGGGGCAATTAAAATTGTCGGGGGTGGGGGCAGGTTGGGGGGTTTGGTTTAGGCCAAATACTCCCAAGACGTAGGATTTAGCGGTGCATGGAGGGATGTAGGAACTGGAGGAGATGCTAAGTTCTCTACTCTTGAGGTGAAGGATGACCTACCTTCGTTCGGGCTAGGGTCCTGCAGTGGCTGATTACTCCAGTCCGGGAGCGACGGACTCTGCCACCTGGCCGGGTAAAAGCGGGCACAAGCAAACTCCGTGCCATCTTTCCTGTTCGGAAGCAGGGCGGGGCAGCCGAGGACATGTTTGTATTTTTGGGGAAGGACTTTCCCCCAAAGTTCTCGGACGGACCCCTCTTGGCCTCCCAGTGTCCGCTAACAATTTCAGCGCCGGGCACTTGGCGAGCGGATTGGGTACGTGGCGTGCCCGTCAGGCGTGGCCAATTCCCCGGGTCCAGCGATTCGGCGCCGGGGCAGCTGGGTAATTTGGGGACAACTTCAACATGGGAGCCATACCAGGCCGAGGTAAGTTGGCGGTTGAGACTTCCGCCATCCGCGGAGTCAGCACCTCCCTCAGAAAGAAATGCCAGCCCCCACGGCTCGTTACTCTCTCCCACTCTGCCCGACGTTTGCCTCTACTACTTGCGGAAAACCGACGGTCTGCAGCTTACGCCGGAGCAGAAATCACTTGGTCGGCCGCGGCTTGCTCTTAACAACACCGCTCACCAGCCACTCCCAACTCTACACCCTGACCCCACTCCCTGCTCCTCTTCCCCCATCCTGGTCTTCGTCCGCTCTGGAATTTGGCCGGGTCTGGGAGCCAGTGAGGCACGACCCAATGCCTTGCTGCAGTATTTCAGTCCGAGAAATGGAAAGGGAGGGGGAGATCTTGCAAACGGTTGGGAAGGGGAGAGGAGTCGAGAGAGAGAGAGAGAGAGAGCTGACAAGACCATTACTCGTTGTTTCCCATCTGTCGTCATTCTTACACCAAGTGGCTCACTCGTCATTGAGCCATACAACACCCTTCGGCCCAACCCGTCCATGCTGACCCAGATATCCTAACCTAGTCCAGTCCCATTTGCCAACACCCGGCCCATATCCCTCCACCCTAATCTGCACATCCCTGAGCACTATGGGCAATTTAGCATGGCCAATCCACCCTGACCTGCACATCCCTGAGCACTATGGGTAATTTAGCATGGCCAATCCACCCTGACCTGCACATCCCTGAGCACTATGGGTAATTTAGCACGGCCAATCCACCCTAACCTGCACATCCCTGAGCACTATGGGTAATTTAGCATGGCCAATCCACTCTAACCTGCACATCCCTGAGCACTATGGGCAATTTAGCACGGCCAATCCACCCTGACCTGCACATCCCTGAGCACTATGGGTAATTTAGCATGGCCAATCCACCCTGACCTGCACATCCCTGAACACTATGGATAATTTAGCATGGCCAATCCACCCTGACCTGCACATCCCTGAGCACTATGGGTAATTTAGCATGGCCAATCCACCCTGACCTGCACATCCCTGAGCACTATGGGTAATTTAGCATGGCCAATCCACCCTGACCTGCACATCCCTGAGCACTATGGGTAATTTAGCATGGCCAATCCACCCTGACCTGCACATCCCTGAGCACTATGGGTAATTTAGCATGGCCAATCCACTCTAACCTGCACATCCCTGAGCACGATGGGCAATTTAGCATGGCCAATCCACCCTGACCTGCACATCCCTGAACACTATGGGGTAATTTAGCACGGCCAATTTCACCTGACCTGCACATCTTTGGATTGTGGGAGGAAACCGGAGACACGGGGAGAATGTACAAACTCCACACAGAGGCGGAAATTGAACCCAGGTCCCTGGCGCCATGAGGCAGCAGTGCTAACCACTGAGCCACGTGCTGCCCCGTGATTTCTATGAAATCCCTCCCCCACCCCCGTTTAAATTCATAAAATATGTCCGGAATGGGAAATGTGCCTCGGTCAATGGTGACTGTCGCCAAATAAAAACCCTTTTTTTGGTTCAGCAAGGCCCTTCAGCGAAGGGAATCGGCCTCCCCTAAGCGGTCGGGCCTACCCATGATTGACTCTTAAACCTGAGGCCGAATGACTTTCAAGGGCGATTCTTCAAAGGGCTAAGAACACGAGATCTTTGCTTCCCACCGTGCTCAAATCCTGCAGAGGAATAAACACGACGTAATCAGATTCTGGCAACCTAATAACAATTTTCCACTTTGAGAGAAAACAAGAGACCGTGTGCTTGTTTCTGTTTGAGGACATTGCGTCCTGTGGTAAACGACTGTGGCTGCTGTCAGTACTGAACCCTGTCAGCTGCCTGGCAGGTACATTCAGTGATGCAAAGGACACGCTATTGTCCCCCCGCACTGTGCCCGGCAGTCAATTTGAAACCGGGTTAGAGAGGCTAATGTCCCGAACGTCGCAGTTTGAAAGCGGGAACGGTGCCAGGAAATGGGAACTGGGTGATGCGTGCGTTCCCAGGCAACTCTCCCCAGAGCTAGCTGACAGGGGACAGGAGGTGTGTGGGTTTTGTCGTCGGCCTGAGAACGGGTGAGGGGATTCATTTCTCCTGGGAGAGAGCCAACAGATTTCCCAACATCCCCACCCACCCCCGCCCCTCCTCCACTTCCCACGTCCCGTCCCGTGTCACTTCAAAGGCTCCCTTGGTGTGTGATTGAAAACTCTTCTCGTTTCGGCCTAACCGAAAAGGGGTACAAATGACAGAGTAAACAGCTCTCAGTGATCTTATCAACGTGCTTGACACACCCTGTCCAGAGGCCTCTCTCTCTCTCTCTCTCTCTGCATCGCAAGTAGATTTAACCCATTGAGTTCAAGCACTCAAAGTGGCTTAGGCCCCAGGGTGTCAATCTCTCCTGACTGCACATTCTCCTCCGGTCCATAACTCAGGCAGTTCAGCATGCCCAGTTTTCAGATCCGATGACACGTTCTGGAATACCTGAAACGATCGCATCGCCTTAAAAAGGAAGGCTGGACAGGCCTTTGTCGAAGAGCAAAGGATAGTAGGCCACAGGAAGAGGCCCCTCAGCCCAACAAGACCCTGAGGGCACATGGCACCTTTCCAAACTAAAACCCTTCTGCCGAATCCCGCCCTTCCCCATCCCTTCATGTGCCTGTCAAGATGCCTCCTAAACGTTGCTTTTACCTCTGCCTCCAATACCCTCCTCCGGCAGCACATTCCAGGCGTGTACCAAACCCCACCCCGTGTCAAAAAAAAAGACTTGCCTCTCACCTCTCCCTTGAAACTCACTCCCTTCCACTTTAATGCCAAGCACCCCGCCCCTCCCAAGTCATCGACAAGTCAATCTCTCCTCATAACTGATGCCCTCCGAATCAGGTGTCATCCTGGTTAACCGTTTCCGAACCCACTCCAAAGCCGCCCCTTCCTTCCGGTAGTGTGGCGACCAGAACTCTACCCAGGATTCCAAAGTGTGGCCTAACTACCCAGGATTCCAAAGTGTGGCCCAACTACCCAAGATTCCAAAGTGTGGCCTAACTACCCAGGATTCCAAAGTGTGGCCTAACTACCCAGGATTCCAAAGTGTGGCCTAACTACCCAGGATTCCAAAGTGTGGCCTAACTACCCAGGATTCCAAAGTGTGGTGCAGCTTGCCGATGTTTAAACTCTCTGTGACCTCGACCGTGTGTTTGCTTCTGTCTGAGGACATTGCGTCCTGTGGTAAATTACTGTGGCTGCTGTCAGTACTGTAGCCTGTTAGCCGCCTGGCAGGTACATTCAGTGATGCAAAGGACACGCTATTGTTTCCCCACACTGTGCCCAGCAGTCACTTGAAACCGGTTTAGAGAGGTTAATGTCCCAAGCTTCGCAGTTTGAAAGCAGGAACGGTGCCAGGAAATGGGAACAAGGTGATGCAGACATTTTTCCAGAGCTTGCGTGAGAACGGGTGAGGGGATTAATTTCTTCTTGGAGAGATCCAAGGCGATATGAGTCAATAGACAATAGACAATAGGTGCAGGAGTAGGCTATTCTGCCCTTCGAGCCTGCACCACCAATCAATATGATCCTGGCTGATCATCCTCAATCAATATCCTGTTCCTGCCTTATCTCCACTATCTTTGAGAGCTCTATCCAACTCTTTCTTAAACCAATCCAGAGACTGGGCCTCCACAGCCTTCTGGGGCAGAGCATTCCACACAGCCACCACTCTCTGGGTGAAGAGGTTTCTCCTCATCGCTGTCCTAAATGGCCTAACACTTATTTTTAAGCTGCGTCCTCTGGTTCGGCACTCACCCATCAGCGGAAACATGTTTCCTGCCACCAGAGTGTCCAATCCTTTAATAATCTTACACGTCTCGATCAGATCCCTGCTCAGTCTTCTAAATTCAAGGGTATACAAGCCCAGTCGCTCCAATCTTTCAACATAAGATAGTCCCGCCATTCCAGGAATTGACCTCGTGAACCTACGCTGCACTCCCTCAATAGCCAGAATGTCTTTCCTCAAATTTGGAGACCAGAACTGCACACAATATTCCAGGTGCGGTCTCACCAGGGCCCTGTACAGCTGCAGAAGAACCTCTTTGCTTCTATACTCAATCCCTCATGTTATGAAGGCCAGCATGCTATTAGCCTTCTTCACTACCTGCTGTACCTGCAAGCTTACCTTCATTGACTGGTGTACAAGAACACCCAGATCTCTCTGTCCTGCCCCTTTACCTAAAGTGATTCCAATCTGCCTTCCCTGTTCTTGCCACCAAAGTGGATAACTATACATTTATCCACAATAAACTGCATCTGCCATGCATCTGACCACTCACCTAACCTGTCCAGGTCACCCTGTAATCTCCTAACATCCTCCTCACATTTCACCCTGCCACCCAGCTTTATATCACCAGCAAATTTGCTAATGTTACTATTAATACCATCTTCTATATCCTTAATATATATTGTAAAAAGCTGCGGTCCCAGCACTGATCTCTGCGGTACCCCACTGGTCACTGCCTGCCATTCTGAAATGGAGCCGTTTATCACTACTCTTTGTTTCCTGTCAGCCAACCAACTTTCAATCCAAGTTAGTACTTTGCCCCCAATACTATGCGCCCTAATTTTGCTCACTAACCTCCTATGTGGGACTTTATCAAAGGCTTTCTGAAAGTCCAGGTACACTACATCCACTAGATCTCCCTTGTCCATCTTGAGTTACATCCTCAAAAAATTCCAGAAGATTAGTCAAGTATGATGTCCCCTTCATAAATCCATGCTGACTCTGACCTATCCTGTTACTACTATCCAGATGTGTCTTAATTTCATCCTTTATAATTGACTCCAGCATCTTTCCCACCACTGAGGTCAGACTAACTGGTCTATAATTTCCTGCTTTCTCTCTCACTCCTTTCTTAAAAGGTGGCACAACATTAGCCACCCTCCAATCCGCAGGAACCGATCCCGAATCTATCGAACTCTGGAAAATAATCACCAATGCATCCACGATTTCTCGAGCCACCTCCTTCAGTACCCTGGGATGTAGACCATCAGGCCCCGGAGACTTATCAACCTTCAGACCTAACAGTGTCTCCAACACCAATTCCTGGCAAATATAAATTCCTTTAAGTTCAGGTCCTTCAGCCACTGTTACCTCAGGGAGATTGCTTGTGTCTTCCCCAGTGAACACCGATCTGAAGTACCAATTCAATTCTTCTGCCATTTCTTTGTTCCCCGTAATATATTCGAGCTGAAAATGTGTTGCTGGAAAAGCGCAGCAGGTCAGGCAGCATCCAGGGAACAGGAGAATCGACGTTTCGGGCATAAGCCCTTCTTCAGTTTATGCCCGAAACGTCGATTCTCCTGTTCCCTGGATGCTGCCTGACCTGCTGCGCTTTTCCAGCAACATACCTTTCACATACCTAAAAAAACCTTTACTATCCTCCTTTATATTTTTGGCCAGTTTACCTTCGTACCTCATTTTTTCTCTGCGTATTTCCTTCTTAGTAATCCTCTGTTGTTCTTTAAAAGCTTCCCAGTCCTCCGTTTTCCCACTTATCTTTGCTATGTTATACTTTTTCTCTTTTAACTTTATATGGTCCTTAACTTCCCTCGTCAGCCACGGCCACCCCTGCCTCCTCATAGGACCTTTCTTCCTTTTTGGAATGAATTGACCCTGCATCTTCTGTCGAGAGAGGGCCGCTGGAAAAGCACATCCGAGGAGCATGGAAATCGACGTTCCAGGCAAAAGCCTTTCATCAGGGATCGACGATCCCTGTATATCCAGGTGGCATACTTTACCCACCTTGAGCCGCCACTTTCAGGGAACTGTGGGCCTGCACGCCTAGATCCCTCTGCATTTTGTCACTGCTAAGGGTTCTGCCATTTACTGGACACTTTCCTCCTGTATTAGAACTTCCAAAATGCATCACCTCGCATTGGTTTGGACTGAACTCCACCTGCCATTTCACCGCCCAACTCTCCAGCCGATCTATACCCTTCCCCGTCCTCTGGCAATCCGTCTCGTAGTCCACAGTTCCCCCAATCGTTGTGTCCTCTTCCATCCGCCTACATTATCTCCCAAATCATTGACATATATTACAGACAACTGGGGTCCCAGTGCTGAATCCCTGCAGGACACCAATTAGGGTGGCTCAGTGGTTAGCACTGCTGCCTCACAGCACTGGGTTCGATTCCAGCCGCGGGCGACTGCCTGTGTGGAGTTTGCACATTCTTCCCCCGTGTCTGCGTGGGTTTCCTCCCACAGTCCAAAGATGTGCAGGTTAGGGTGAATTGGCCAAGCTAAATTATCCATAGTACTCAGGGATGTGCAGGTTGGGGGTGGATTGGCCACGCTAAATTACCCATAGTGCTCAGGGATGTGCAGGTTGGGGGTGGATTGGCCACGCTAAATTACCCATAGTGCTCAGGGATGTGCAGGTTAGGGTGGATTGGCCACACTGAATTACCCATAGTGCTCAGGGATGTGCAGGTTAGGGTGGATTGGCCACACTGAATTACCCATAGTGCTCAGGGATGTGCAGGTTAGGGTGGATTGGCCACACTGAATTACCCATAGTGCTCAGGGATGTGCAGGTTAGGGTGGATTGGCCACACTGAATTACCCATAGTGCTCAGGGATGTGCAGGGTAGGGTGGATTGGCCACACTGTACCTGTAGTGTTAGGTGCATTAGTCAGAGGGAAATTGGTCTGGGTGGATTACCCTTCGGAGGGTCGGTGTGGACTGGCTGGGCCGAAGGGCCTGTTTCCACGCTGTAGGGAGTCTAATCTTCTGGAATTTAGAAGCTTCAGGTCAGATTCTGATGGGATGGAAGTGGAAAAGAACTTTTTGTCTTCTGGGAGAATGCAGAATGAGGAATCACTGTTTAAAAATAAGCCAACTGAGGCAAAGATGAAGAAATATATCTTTCCTTTCGGAGGCCTGAGAGCCTTTGCAGTTCCTATCTTTAAAAGGCATTGACCGCAAAATCTTCAAATATTTTTTTAAGGCAGAGATAATTTGATTCTTGACGCCCAAGGGGTCTAGAAGATTATCGAGGGCTGTTCAGGCGTGTAGTCTTGAGAGACAAGATAATATTGCGTGTGTCTCTGGTCTCCTTCCTATCGGTAGGATGTTATGAAACTTGAAAGGGTTCGGAAAAGATTGACAAGGATGTTGGAGGGTTTGAGCGACAGGGAGAGGCTGAATAGGCCGGGGCTGTTTTCCCTGAAGCGTCGGAGGCTGAGGGGGTGACCTTTTAGAGGTTTATAAAATCATGAGGGGGGCATGAGGGAGCATCCGAGGAGCAGGAGAATCGATGTTTCGGGCATAAGCCCTTCTTCAGGAATGAGGCTGGTGTGCCAAGCAGGCTAAGATAGAAGGTGGGGTGGGGGGGGAGGAATTTGGGGGAGGGGCGCTGGGAATACGATAGGTGGAAGGAGGTGAGGGTGAGGGTGATAGGCCGGAGAGGGGGTGGGGACGGAAGGGTCAGGAAGAAGATTGTAGGTCAAGAGGGCGATGCTGAATCCGGGGGTTGGGACTGAGATAAGGTGGGGGGAGGGGAAATGAGGAAGCTGGAGAAATCTACATTCATCCCGTGTGGTTGGAGGGTTCCTAGGCAGAAGATGAGGCGCTCTTCCTCCAGGCGTCGTGTGGCCAGGGTCTGGCGATGGAGGAGGCCAAGGACCTGCATGTCCTTGGCGGAGTGGGAGGGGGAGTTAATGTGTTGAGCCATGAGGCGGTTGGGTTGGTTGGTGAGGGTGTCCCAGAGGTGTTCCCTGAAACGTTCCGCAAGTAGGCGGCGTGTCTCCCCAATATAGAGGATACAGTAAATGATGTGCGTGGAGGTGCAGGTGAATTTGCGATGGATATGGAAGGATCCATTGGGGCCTTGGAGGGAGGTGAGGGGGGAGGTGTGGGCGCAAGTTTTGAATTTCTTGCGCTTGAAGGGGAGGGTGCCGGGAGTGGAGGTTGGGTTGGTGAGGGGGTGTGGACCTGATGAGGGAGTCACGGAGGGAGTGGCCTTTTCGGAACGCTGATAGGGGAGGGGAGGGAAATATATCCCTTGTGGTGGGGTCTGTTTGGAGGTGGCGGAAATGACGGAGGATGATATGATGTATCCGGAGGTTGGTGGGGTGGTAGGTGAGGACCAGTGGGGTTCTGTCCTGGTGGCGATTGGAGGGGCGGGGTTCAAGGGCGGAGGAGTGGGAAGTGGAGGAGATGCGGTGGAGGGCATCGTCGATCACGTCTGGGGGGAAATTGTGGTCTTTGAAGAAGGAAGCCATCTGGGTTGTACGGTATTGGAACTGGTCCTCCTGCGAGCAGATGCGGTGGAGACGAAGGAATTGGGAATATGGGATGGCGTTTTTACAGGGGGCAGGGTGGGAGGAGGTGTAGTCCAGGTAGCCGTGGGAGTCGGTTGGTTTGTAGTAAATGTCTGTGTTGATTCGGTCGCCCGAGATAGAAATGGAGAGGTCTAGGAAGGGGAGGGAGGAGTCTGAGATGGTCCAGGTGAATTTGAGGTCGGGGTGGAAGGTGTTGGTAAAGTGGATGAACTGTTCAACCTCCTCGTGGGAGCACGAGGCAGCGCCGATACAGTCATCGATGTCGCGGAGGAAAAGGTGGGGGGTGGTGCCAGTGTAGCCTCTTCATTGGACTGTTCCACATATCCAATGAAAAGGCAGGCATAGCTGGGGCCCATGCGGGTGCCCATGGCTACTCCTTTGGTTTGGAGGGAGTGGGAGGATTGGAAAGAGAAGTTGTTCAGGGTGAGGACCAGTTCGGTCAGTCGAAGGAGGGTGTCAGTGGAAGGGTACTGGTTGGTACGGCGGGAGAGGAAGAAGCGGAGGGCTTTGAGTCCTTCGTGATGGGGGATGGAGGTGTACAGGGACTGGATGTCCATGGTGAAGATAAGGCGTTGGGGACCGGGGAAGCGAAAATCATGGGCGTGGGTGGTATCCCGAAAGTAGGTTGGGAGTTTTTGGACTAAGGGGGACAGGACTGTGTTGAGGTATGCAGAGATGAGTTCGGTGGGGCAGGAGCAGGCTGAGACGATGGGTCGTCCGGGGCAGTCAGGTTTGTGGATTTTGGGCAGGAGGTAGAAATGGCGGTGCGGGGTTGTGGGAATATGAGGTTGGAGGCGGTGGATGGGAGATCCCCTGAGGTGATGAGGTTATGGACGGTCTGGGAGATGATGGTTTGGTGGTGGGAGGTGGGGTCATGGTTAAGGGTGCAGTAGGAGGAGGTGTCCGCGAGCTGGCGTTTAGCCTCAGCGGTGTAAAGGTCAGTGCGCCAAACTACTACCGCGCCTCCCTTGTCTGCCGGTTTGATAGTGAGGTTGGGGTTGGAACGGAGGGAGTGGAGGGCTGCGCGTTCCAAGAGGTTGGAGTGGGTGAGAGGGGTGGACAGGTTGAGGCGGTCAATGTCGCGGCGGCAGTTGGCTATGAAGAGATCGAGGGAGGGTAAGACGCCAGCACGGGGGTGTCCAGGTGGATGGGGTGTGTTGGAGGGGGGAGAAGGGGTCGTCAGAGGGTGGGCGAGAGTCCTGGTTGGAGAAGTAGGCGCGGAGGCGAAGGCGGCGGAAGAAAGGCTCGCTGTCTCGCCGCGTGTTGAATTCGTTAATCCGGGAGCGTAGGGAGATGAAGGTGAGGCCTCTGCTGAGGACCGATCGTTCATCCTCAGAGAGGGGGAGGTCTGGAGGGATGGTGAAAACACGGCAGGGCTGGGAGCTAGGACCTGGTGTGGGGCTGGAGCTGGGAGTGGGGGCGGGGTTAGTCATGGGGGCGGAGTTGGTCGTGGGGGCGGGGATTGACGTGGGGCGACTGTATTCCCTCAGGTCTCGGGGACTGGAGTTGATCTGGGTCAAGCGCATGGAATTCTCAAGGGGCATAGCAGAGAAAAAGGGAAGAAATTCTGTTTCTCCCGGGCCCAGGGAAGCTCAATTTCTTAGATTCAGAATACTCCAAAGGGGTGAGGTGTACACTCTTAAGAGTCAGCACGGAAACAGACCCTTCGGTCCAACCCGTCCATGCCAACCAGATATCCCAATCCAATATAGTCCCATTTGCCAGCACCCGGCCCATATCCCTCCAAACCCTTCCTACTCATGTACCCATCCAAATGCCTCTTAAATGTTGTCATTGTACCAGCCTCCACCACTTCCTCTGGCAGCTCATTCCACACATTAGGTCCCTTTTATATCTTTCCCCTCTCGCCCTAAACCTATGCCCCTCTAGTTCTGGGCTCCCCCACCCCAGGGAAAAGACTTTGTCTATTTATCCTATCCATGCCCCCTCATGATTTTATAAACCTCTATAAGATCACCCCTCAGCCTCCGACGCTCCGGGGAAAACAGCCCCGGCCTATACAGCCTCTCCCTGTAGCTCAAACCCTCCAACATCCTTGTCAATCTTTTCTGCACCCTTTCAAGTTTCACGACACCCTTCCTATAGCAGGGAGATCAGAACTGCACACAATATTCCAACAGTGGCCTAACCAATGTCCTGTCCAGCCGCAACCTGACCTCCCAACTCCTGTACTCAATACTCTGACCAATAAAGGAAAGCATACCAAATGCCTTCCTCACTATCCTATCTACCTGCGACTCCACCTTCCAAGAACTCTGAACCTGCACCCCGAAGTCTCCTCATTGAACTATGTTCCACTCCTTCAATAATGTAGAGTCAACAAATTTGGTTTAGATGATCAAAGTGCAATTGAGAATTGCCATCAAACATGGATTGTGTACCGTTGATTAACTGCATCTAATCTTGGGAAGTCGAGATCAGACCAGTTACGAACACGTTGGCCCATTAATCGGATAATCCCTCGCAGATACGGTTCACAGTTCAATTCGACATTTCGGTCTCACAAAATACCAACCATAAAGTACCAGGGAGTGCCCTTTCCATTTCATTCTCTCGCGATAAGTTTTGTTTCATCACAGGGGGATCGAGTAATAGGACGAAGGAAGACCAGAGATCCTTGCAGAAGGGGCAATTGCATTGTGCCCATTAGTTATCGAGTGTATTCAAGACTGAACTCAAATAGGTCTTTATTTCCAAAGGAAGTGACCAGAATCCCAAACTAAACCAGTCCCACCTGCATCCGCTTGGGCCATATCCCTCCAAACGTTTTCTTACACGTGTTACTGTCCACACATCCTCAGCCAGTGTATTCCACACACCAACCACTCTCTGTGTGAAAGATCTGCCTCTGTGGCTCTTGCGAACATTTCTAATCTCACCTTAAAAATACTTCTGAAATCCCTCACCCTGGGGAAAAGCCGTCTGCCATTCATCTTATCCATGCCCCTCGTGACTTTAGAAACCTCTGTAAGGTCACCCCCTCAACCTCCCACGCTCCAGCGAAACAAAGTCTCTTTGCAACTCAAACCCTCCAGTCCTGGCGATGCTGTGGCTCGGTGGTTAGTGCTGCTGCCTCACGGAGCCAGGGACCCAGGTTCGATTCTGGCCCCGGGCGACTGTCTGTGTGTGGACTTTGCACATTCTGCGTGGGTCTCCTCTGGTTTCCTCCCACAATCCAAAGCTGTGCAGGTTAGGGTGGATTTACTGTGCTAAATGTTCAGGGATGTATAGCTTAGTATGGATTCTAACTCAAAACAAATCCCTTCAATAATAATGCAAATTTCCCTTAAATAAAACGGCCTCCTCGCTTGGAGCCGCAACTGAATACTTGGATAGTGCAGTAGATCGTGGTATTTGAGGAGCAATTGCCTCAAAATTGTTGCTATTTTGTGTGGCTGTTTGATCGAACATACAAGGTTGTAAAAATCATAATAATTGGACAGAACTTACTCAGAAAACCTCGCATATTTTGAGGGGCATAATGTTTTTCTTGCAGATCTGTCGGGAAGTCAGTTCACAAGGTAACTGTACGGAAATCAGTCAGAATCGAGATCCTGTTTCCATTTCCCAAGAGATGGGGGGGGGGGGCGGGGGGGCACGGTGGCTCAGTGGTTAGCACAACTGCCTCACGGCACCAGGACCCGGGTTCGGAGGTTCGGTATGGACTTATAAAGTCATAGAGATGTACAGCATGGAAATAGACCCTTCGGTCCAATCCAACCAGATATCCCAACCCAATCTAATCCCACCTGCCAGCACCCGGCCCATATCCCTCCAAACCCTTCCTATTCATATACCCATCCAGATGCCTTTTCAATTGTACCAGCCCCCACCACATCCTCTGGCAGCTCATTCCATACACGTACCACCCTCTGTGTGAAAAAGTTGCCCCTCGGGTCCCTTTTATATCTTTCCCCTCTCACCCTAAACCCATGCCCGTCTAGTTCTGGACTCATTGGGCCGAAGGGCCTGTTTCCACACTGTAGGCAGTTAAATTCAGTCAGCTCCCAGCCCGAGCTGGTTCCGAGCACTTCCCGAGATGGGGAACCCCATCTGCAGTTCTCCCGCCTGTCCGAAGGCCAAAATGTGGGAGGACTTGGTGGGGGGGGGGGGGTCACAGCACTCCGGAAGAAGTTGCCTTGGGCAGGGTGGAAGGGAATGGCCGAGTGGGTTAGCCATGGGGAAATGTGGAGGCAAGAGTTGGGTCTGGGGTGGGATGCTCCCAATAGGCCGAATGGCCTGCTTCCACATTGTCGGGCAACTCCGTCTCTGTATTGAACTCGGCCCTGTATTTCAGAAAAGTGGTTTTGATTTATTCTATTTTTAACGGGAGGTGGGTGTGGCTGGCTGGGCCAGCAATTGTTGCCCGTTGTCCCCTTGAGAAGGTGGTGGTGGTGAGTTGCCTTCTTGAACCCGCTGCGGTCCGCTTGCCGTGGGTCGACCCACAATGCACCCGGGTTGACGCGGCGAGGGAAGTGTTTACCTTGAGGGTCTCGGATTGACGCCCGACCCCGGATCTCGGTCTCTTCACAACACGGCCCTTCCTCTGCGGGATCGGTCTGATGAATCTGTCCTAGGTACGGGACAGCACAGGAACAGGCCCGACGGCCCATCACTTAGTTGGAGGCCTTCAGTGCAGGGGTTGGCGAGTCAGCAGGTCATACAGGCATGCACTCAGACAGCAACAGGAGCAGATAGCCAGAGGGATTGATGCCAGGAGTAAGGATATGGGTGCGATGTCAGAGAAAGGACAGTGACTTGTAACGTGAGGCAGTCAGGATCAGTGAGTGCGTTGTCAAATGGCTTCCCTGTCTATCCACATTCTACACTGTCCCTGAGAACGCAGTCACTGAAGTTGTCTGTGAGTGTTGCTATGTTCCTTCCTGATGCAGCATCCCTGCTCCCAGGTCACCCTCATCCCAGAATCCGAATGATGCAATAATCATAGATTCCCTACAGTGTGGAAACAGGCCCTTCGGCCCAAACAAGTCCACACCGACCCTCCGAAGAGTAACCCACCCAGACCCCATTCCCCTATCCTCTGTATTTGCCCCCGACTAATGCACCAAACCTACACATCCCTACGGGCAATTTAGCGTGGCCAATCCACCCTAACCTGCACATCTTGGGACTGTGGGAGGAAACCGGAGCACCCTGACACAAGGAGAATGTGCAAATTCCACACAGACAGTGGCCCGAGGCTGGAATCGAACCTGGGTCCCTGGTACCATGAGGCAGTTGTGCTAACCACTGAGCCACTGTGCCATCCTAACTCTTTTGAAATAGGAAAGGGAGCTCGATTCTGACCTGATGTCCGTACGGTTACCATGTGAACTGACTTCCCGACAGACCAGCAAGAAAAACATTCTGCCCCTCAAAATACTGCGAGGTTTACCGTGCAAGTTCTGTCCAATTATATTGGTTTTTACAACCTTCGATCGAAGGGCCACAGGAAATATCAACACTTTTGAGGCAATCTCCTCAAATACCATGATCTGCAGCAATATCCAAGTATTCAGTTGCAAATGAGAAGGCTGTTTTGTTGAAGGGAAATTTGCGTGATTATTGAAGAGATTTATTTTGAATTCGAACCCCGACAGTGTGGAAACAGGCCCTTCAGCCCAACAAGTCCACACCGACCCGCCGAAGAGTAATCCACCCAGACCCATTCCCCTATGTATTCCCCCTGACTTATGCAACTAACCTATAGGTCCCTGAGCGCTATGGGTAATTTCGCATGGCCAATTCACCCTAACCTGCACATCCCTGAGCACTATGGATAATTTAGCATGGCCAATCCACCCCAACCTGCACATTCCTGAACACTATGGGTAATTTAGCACAGTCAACCCACCCTAACCTACACATCCCTGAGCACGATGGGTAATTTAGCATGGCCAATCCACCCTAACCTACACATCCCTGAGCAAGATGGGTAATTTAGCATGGCCAATCCACCCTAACCTACACATCCCTGAGAACTATGGGTAATTTAGCATGGCCAACCCACCCCAACCTGCATATTCCTGAACACTATGGGCAATTTAGCACAGCCAACCCACCCTAACCTACACATCCCTGAACACTATGGGCAATTTAGCACAGCCAACCCACCCTAACCTACACATCCCTGAACACTATGGGTAATTTAGCATGGCCAATCCACCCTAACCTGCACATCCCTGAGAACTATGGGTAATTTAGCGCAGCCAATCCACCCTAACCTGTACATCCCTGAGCACTATGGGTAATTTAGCACAGCCAATCCCCCTAACCTGTACACCTTTGGAAACCCACACAGATACGGGGATAATGTGCAAACCCCACACACAGACAGTCGCCTGAGGATGGAATTGAAACCAGGTCCCTGGCGCTGTGAGGCAGCGGTGCTCACCACTGAGCCACCGTTATGCTGTAAATAAAGTCTAACAGTGACGTATATACCCCCCACCCCACCCCCACATTACGTATCCCACTATTTATTGTGTGTTTTTACATGGAGTATAAGTGTCCAGAACATTGGATCAGTTGGCAAACTTCTAGTCCCCTGGGTGCTGGATAATGAAAGGGTTAATGCATTAATTCACACGCCCTGTAATTTGTCATGCCTCACTTGATAGAAGGAGGGAGGACCGTGCTGAACATAGCTCCAGCTCGCTGTACAAAGCATTGCCTGATGGACTGTGCACACACACACTCCCAGTGGTCACAACACGCCTCCTGGTGTGCGTAAAGATCACCTGCAGGTTCACTCGACTCAAAACGAGGCAGGAGCTCGGGCGATACCGTCACAGTCCCCGAGAGGAAAGTCTTAACTATCACCTCTTGATATTCAGCGGCATTCTCGTCCCTCACTAACGGAAATTGACCAGAAACTGAACTGCGGCAGCCATTTGTAGTCATAGAGTTATTCAGCACGGCAACCAACCTTTCACTGAATCCAACCAGTTCGTAATCCCCAAGCTTAAACCGGGCCTGCCTTCCTCTCCTGGCCTATATTGTTCCAAACCCTTTCTTTCTTCATTCCAAGCGTTCTAACTGTACGCGCATCCTTTGGAAGTTCATACCACACACACACACACACACTGACCCCTCTGTATATAAAAAAAAATTGTCCCTCTCATCTCTTCCCCCTCTCACCTTCAAAAATACGCCAGAGTCGAAAAGTGTGGTGCTGGAAAAGCGCAGCAGGCCAGGCAGCATCCGAGGAGCAGGAGAATCGACGTTTCGGGCATGAGCCCTTCTTCAGGGAGGTCTCCAGCATCTGGAGTCCTCACTTTCTCCTTCAAAAGTATGCCTGGTCTTGAAATCCGCTGCCCGGGGGGAAAATACACCTGCCATTCGCCTTACCTACAGCGCTCCCTCCCCCCTTGAGCTTAGAAACCTCTAAGAGCTCACCCTTCCTATACTCCAATGAAATAAGTCACAGCCTCTCATAACTCAAACCCTCCAGCCCCAGCAACATCCTAGTAAATCTTTTCCAGCACCTTGTCCAGCTTTGTTCAAGATACAAGCCAGGCGCCCACACGCTTCAACTTTTATTCATTCTTACCAAAGATTCGTGAACGTGCACCCCCCCCCAGCCCCATTCTGGGTCTGGCTCAGATCGTCACTGTCGGCCCAGAATTGATCCTCTCAAAGGGTGTCACTTCTGTTCTAACGTTCACCCAAGTTTCGCATTGTCCCGCAAACGCTGACATTTGGATTTGGCGTCCGGAAGTCCGGGTCATTTTTTTTTCTGTCCTGGCCGCACATAATGAGGCTGTTCGGTTCATTGAGTCCGTGCCTGAGAAAGTCAGATCTGATTGACTGACACCTCTGAGGTATCCGGGTCATAGAGATGCACAGCACGGACACAGACCATTTAGCCTAACATGTCCTAATCTAATCTAGTTCCACTTGCCAGCACTTGGCCCAGATCCCTCTAAACCCTTCCTGTTCACAACGAATCTCTCGTCTTAAACCTGTGTCCTTCTAGTTTTGGACTCCCCCCTACCTATTCATCCCTATCCTTGCCCCTGATGATTGTGTAAACCTCTGCAATATGATCTGTTGTTGTGGTTCTGCTCGCCGAGCTGGGAATGTGTGTTGCAGACGTTTCGTCCCCTGTCTCGGTGACATCCTCAGGGCTTGGGAGCCTCCTGTGAAGCGCTTCTGTGACCTTTCCTCCGGCATTTATAGTGGTTTGTACCTGCCGCTTCCGGTTGTCAGTTCCAGCTGTCCGCTGCAGTGGTCGGTATATTGGGTCCAGGTCGATGTGCTTATTGATTGAATCTGTGGATGAGTGCCATGCCTCTAGGAATTCCCTGGCTGTTCTCTGTTTGGCTTGTCCTATAATAGTAGTGTTGTCCCAGTCGAACTCATGTTGCTTGTCATCTGAGTGTGTGGCTACTGAGGATAGCTGGTCGTGTCGTTTCGTGGCTAGTTGGTGTTCATGGATGCGGACCGTTAGCTGTCTTCCTGTTTGTCCTATGTAGAGTTTTGCGCAGTCCTTGCATGGGATTTTGTACACTACGTTGGTTTTGCTCATGATCTGTTGTGTTGATTTTGTGAGTCATCTGAAAATGTCAATGAGGACATCGTAAAATCTTGTCTTTCCAAAAGCGAACGTTCCCCGTATGTGGATAATCTTTTGTTTTTAACTGCCTTCTGGAGGGCAAACACCTCAGACCAGAGTCCTCCACAGGATTTGGTTTATGTGGAGAGACTGAGTAGACTGGGACTGTACTCGCTGGAACTCAGAAGAATGAGGGTGGCGGGGGGGGGGGGGGGCATCTTGTCGAACCTTATGAAATGATGACGGGAATAGATAAGATAGAAGCAGGGAGGTTGTTCCCACTGAAACTAGAACTAGGGGGAACAGCCTCAAAATGAGAGGGGGGGGGGGCAGATTTCAACCAAAGTTGAGGAGGAATTTGAGAGGTCATGTTGCGGCTGTACAGGACATCGGTTAGGCCACTGTTGGAATATTGCGTGCAATTCTGGTCTCCTTCCTATCGGAAAGATGTTGTGAAAGGATTCAGAAAAGATTGACAAGGATGTTGCCAGGGTCGGAGGGTTTGAGCTACAGGGAAAGGCTAAACAGGCTGGGGCTGTTTTCCCTGGAGTGTCGGAGGCTGAGGGGTGACCTTATAGAGGTTTACAAAATTATGAGGGGGCATGGATAGGGTAAATAGACAAAGTCTTTCCCCTGGGGAGGGGGAGTCCAGAACTAGAGGGGCATAGGTTTAGGGTGAGAGGGGAAAGACATAAAAGAGGCCTAAGGGGCAACTATTTCACACAGAGGGTGGTACGTGTATGGAATGAGCTGCCAGAGGATGTGGTGGAGGCTGGTACAATTGCAACATTTAAGAGGCATCTGGATGGGTATCTGAATAGGAAGGGTATGGAGGGACATGGGCCGGGTGCTGGCAGGTGGGACTAGATGGGGTTGGGATATCTGGTCGGCATGGACGGGTTGGACCGAAGGGTATGTTTGCGTGCTGTACATCTCTATCTGCAAACTAACTAACTATACCTCCAATGTTCACATCTAAAATCATTCAAATAAAAGAGAAAAAGCGTAAGCCTTGTGTGCAGGAGAATATAAATCCAATTTATTATTCTGCAACACTGAGTCTGGGGATAAAAGAGTTGAGGTCTCAGTGAGGAGTTCCTGAGTGTTAACCTCAACAGAATGTGGGCTTCGAGTGTGTTGGGACAGGATATCTGGACCTAAAGCCACAGGAACACGCAGACCCTTTTAAAAACATACAAAGTTTATTTGACACATAGCAGAACAGGAACACTCACAAGAACCACTTTATGGACACAGCCAGGGTCCAAATCTACCGCAACCAAACCAAAACACGGCTAACTCTTGAAAAACCACAACCAAGTCGGGAGTATTTCCTTCGCCCTGACCTTGTGGGTGAGGGATGGCACCCAGGGACAGGAGCGTCAAACCAAACACTATTGAAAGATTCGACAACAAAACCGTTCTGTGGCCAAGTGGGTTTTGAACCGAAACACTGGGCAGAGTTATTCTGGCCACCCCCCCCCCCCCCCCCAGCTGATTGCAGATGGCCGTCCCTTACTATGCACCAATTCTACACGGCATTCAAGGTGAGGGTCGGCTCGCTTTCCATATTCTTGCAGTCGGCCATCGAAGAAAGGTGAACCAGGATTGTGACTCCCTTGCTTTCCAACGCCACGTGGAAGGGGATAACGTGGAAACTCTAGCTGCTGCTTTCTTTGAGAAATGGGGTGTCCCGCTCCCACGATATTGGCACTGGTGGAGGACTTTAACAAGTGAAACTTGCTCATCATTCGTGAATTAACGGCGTACTGTCAGGTTTCTCTTGTTTAACACTGAGCACAGCGAATTGCGGAACTAGTATTCAAGGCCTATCCAGTGTGGCACACTCCCACTGGACAATGGCTGTTGTCTAACTACAGAAATTCAAAGTCGCCCTCGCTTTCCCGTTCCCTCGGTTCTCGGTCAAGTTGCTGCAGCACACACCCCGACCACCCCCACCCCCTCCCCAGCAGGGCCCTTGAATCGTTCCACACCTCACTCTGGAGCTGGGGAAAAGAAACCGCACAAAGACATTGAAAAGTACCAAGGAACAACCCGAGCGCCGGCTGTGTCTGAGGTGGGGCCGCTCAACGCTTCGAGGTCCTCTTCTCGATCTCCTCCTGAATCCGCAGTCTCAGGGCTTCTTTCATCAGAGGCTCCAGGCTGTTCTTACTCCCGATCTTTTCGGCCACGATCCTGGGATCGTCGCCCTGCATGGAGAGAGGAACGAAAGGAACAGGTTCACTGCTTTCTGTGCACTTCCACACTTTCTTCGCCCTTTCAGGGAAGGTGACTATTCGGCCCAGCTGGCTTGTGCTAGCTGGCTCTGTGTGTGTGTGTGTCTGAGTATGTGTGTGTGTTGTCTGTATGTATGTGCGTGTGTCTGAGTATGTGTGTGTGTGTGCTGTCTGTGAATGTGTGCGTGTGTGTCTGAGTGCGTATGTGTGCGTGTGTCTGAGTATATGTGTGTGAGTGCTGTCTGTGTGTTGTCTGTGTGCGTGTGTCTGAGTGTGTGTGTGCATGTCTGAGTATGTGCGTGTGTTGTCTGTGTGTATGTATACGTATGTGTGCGCGTGTGTCTGAGTATGTGTATGTGAGTGTTGTCTGTATGTGCGTGTATCCGTATGTGTGCGTGGGTGTGTGTGTGGGCATGTGCTTGTATGTGTGTATTTGTACGTGGGTGTTTGTGTCTGTGCGTCTCCGTACGTGTGCGAGTATATGTGTATATGTGTCTGTAAGTGCGTGAGTATCTGTGTGTCTGTATGTGTATGTGTGTCTGTGCATGTGCGAGTGTGTGTGTATATGTGTCTGCACATCTGTGCGTGTGTCTGTATGTGTGTATGTCTGCGTGTGCATGTGTATCTGGGTCTGTGTGTGTGTCTCTGTACGCATGTGTTTGTCTGTGCACATGTATCTGGGTCTGTGTTTATGTGTGTTTCTGTGTGCGTGTGTGCCTGTGGGCATGTGTTTGTGTGCCTGTATGTGGTTGTGTGTCTGTACATGTGTTTGTTGTGTGTGTGAGTGTATGTGCGTCTGTACACGTGGAAGTGTGTGTATGTGCCTGTACATCTGTGTCTGTGTATCTATACATGTGTGTTTGTCTGTGTATAAGTGTGTCTGCATGCGTATGAGTAGTGTGTGTGTGTCTATGTCTGTGTGTGTGTGTGTGTGTATGGCTGTGCAAGTGCGTGTATAAATGCGTGTGCGCGCCCTGGCCTCTGTGTGCAATCTGTTCCGTTCTTGTCTCTGAATCGCGGAGCTCCTGCTTCAAGTCCCACCCTGATCAGTGTCAGAGTTGTCACCGTTCAGACTGAGGCCACATCTGCCTGACAGTGGGAGCACAGGAGTTATCCCTGGCGTCCCGATTAATAGCTATCCCTCAACCAACACTGCAGGGAACACCTGGTCTGGTCACTAGCGCACTGCTGTCTGAGGGAGTTAGCTTAGCGCAGGCTAGCTGCCGTGATCGTACCAGCGTTAAGGAGCACTGCACCAACAGTGCTGTGAGGTGGGCTGCATGAAGAGTGCGATATCAACACAAGAACCCTTTTGGAATATTTACCCAGTTAACCTTTCACGAGCTCCGACTGCCTCTTCCCGATCAGAACAGGCTCTCTTGGCTTCGTTAAAATAAAATGAATGGAGGAGTTGGGAGGTCATGTTGCGGCTGTACAGGGCTTTGGTTCGGCCGTTGTCGGAATATTGCGAGCAGTTCTGGTCTCCCTGTTTCAGGGAAGATGTTGTGAAACTTCAAAGGGTTCAGAATAGATTTACAAGGATGTTGCCAGGGTTGGAGGGTTTGAGCTATAGGGAGAGGCTGAACAGGCTGGGGCTGTTTTCCCTGGAGCGTCGGAGGCTGAGGGGTGACCTTATAGAGATTTACAAAATTATGAGGGGGCATGGATAGGGTAAATAGACAAAGTCTTTTCTCCCTGGGGTCAGGGAGTCCAGAACTAGAGGGGCATAGGTTTAGGGTGAGAGGGGAAAGACATAAAAGAGACCTAAGGGGCAACTTTTTCACACAGAGGGTGGTACGTGTGTGGAATGAGCTGCCAGAGGATGTGGTGGAGGCTGGTACAATTGCAACATTTAAGAGGCATCTGGATGGGTATATGAATAGGAAGGGTTTGGAGGGATATGGGCCGGGTGCTGGCAGGTGGGACTAGATTGGGTTGGGATATCTGGGGTCGGCATGGACGGGTTGGACCGAAGGGTCTGTTTCTGTGCTGGATAGGGCTCGAAGTCCACTGTTTCCCGATTTAAAGTCTATCTGGGCCTTGAATACAGTTCGCGACGCAATGGTAAAGCGTCCCTCAGATTCAGGACCCTCCCCTTCCCTCCGCTCTCAGAACCTTTGCTGTTTTATCCACAGCGGTGGGGAGGGAGGGGGGGGTAACAGAGCCGGTCGCTGGGAGACCGAGATCCCACTCGGTGCCCAGCAGAGGGCGGCCTCGCGCTCTCCCCCCCCCCCACCCCACCGCCGCGCCTCCGACTCACCTGGTGAATGACCACCGAGGTGACGATTTTGTCGTCCGCCTGGTAATCCAGGCAGAAGAGCTCGGTGCTGCGGTGCTCCATCGCCGGCGGCTCCTGGTCGGTCCCTGAGCTGCTCTCGTTGGACTCCTCGCACTCAAAGCCCGAAGAATACTCCACTCCGTCTAGAAAAGGGAACCGGCGCATCAATTCCCCCCCCCTTCCGTGGTGAAACATCTAACTGCCTCGTCCCTGCAACAGGCTTCACCACCCAGCCGCGGCGGGAAAGAATTCCACAGATTCGCGTCCCCCCCCCCCCCCGAAGGAAGACATTCAATCCTTGGGAACAAAGGAGCGGGAGTAGGGAATTCAGCCCCCGTTTGACATTAGATTAGATTCCCTACAGTGTGGAAACAGGCCCTTCGGCCCACACTGACCCTCCGAAGAGTAACCCACCCAGATCCATTTCCCTCTGATTAATGCACCTAACACTATGGGTAATTTAGCACGGCCAATCCACCCGAACCTGCACATCCCTGAACACTATGGGTAATTTAGCACGGTCAATCCACCCTAACCTGCACATCCCTGAGCACTATGGGTAATTTAGCACGGCCAATCCACCCTAACCTGCACATCCCTGAGCACTATGGGTAATTTAGCACGGCCAATCCACCCGAACCTGCACATCCCTGAACACTATGGGTAATTTAGCACGGTCAATCCACCCTAACCTGCACATCCCTGAGCACTATGGGTAATTTAGCACGGCCAATCCACCCTAACCTGCACATGCCTGAGCACTATGGGTAATTTAGCATGGCCAATCCACCCTAACCTGCACATCCCTGAACACTATGGGTAATTTAGCACGGCCAATCCACCCTAACCTGCACATCCCTGAGCACTATGGGTAATTTAGCACGGCCAATCCACCCTAACCTGCACATCCCTGAACACTATGGGTAATTTAGCATGGCCAATCCACCCTAACCTGCACATCCCTGAGCACTATGGGTAATTTAGCACGGCCAATCCACCCTAACCTGCACATCCCTGAGCACTATGGGTAATTTAGCACGGCCAATCCACCCTAACCTGCACATCCCTGAGCACTATGGGTAATTTAGCACGGTCAATCCACCCTAACCTGCACATCCCTGAACACTATGGGTAATTTAGCACGGCCAATCCACCCTAACCTGCACATCTTTGGATTGTGGGAGGGAACCGGAGCACCTGGAGGAAACCCACGCAGACATGTGGGAGAAAGTGCACGCTCCACACAGACAGTCACCCGAGGCTGGAATCGAACCTGGGTCCCTGGCGCCATGAGGCAGCAGTGCTAACTGCTGAGCCACTGTGTCGCCCCATGACCGTGATCCTCTCCTGGTCTCAACCCCCGCTCTCCTGCCCCATTAGCCCCTTATCCTGCTTTTCATCAGAAAGCTATTCATCTCCTGCTGGAAGCTGACAATTGCTTCTGTCTCCACCAGGGCACAGATGCACGATTCTCTGAGAGAAACCACTGCTCCCTCAGCTCCCTCCTCTCACTCTGTCTCCTGTTGTTTGAGACTGTGCCGCCTGGGGGGGGTGGGGAACGTCTGTTCAACATCCACCTTTCAGTTTTGTATATCAGAAACCCTCCCCCAATCCCGGTGAGGACAAGCACAAACAATTCGGCAGCCATTTCATCCCAGGAATCAACCTGGTGAACCTCCTCTGAGTTGTCTCCAGTGTGGGACCCGCGTCCTTCCTCAAGTACGGAGGCCAAAAGTGGACACCGGACTCCAGATGTGCTCTCGCCAACACCTCATATGGCTGCCGCCTCGCTTGGTCAGGATGTTAAGAGTCATCGAGATGGACAGCACGAAAACAGACCCAACCCAATCTGGTCCCTCAAAGGCCAGGACTCCTTTGCATTTCGGTCGAGGGGACGGGAGGGTCATCCCTCGCTTGGGGAACGCGCAGGTGCTGGAGAGTTCAAGGGTCGGGCAGCACCCGAGGAGCGGGCGAATCGACGCTTCAGGCATCTTGATTCCCAATGAAGGGCGTGCGCCTGAAACACTCGCCCTGACAGCAGTTAAGAATCGAAAGCTTCGCTGCAGATTTATCTTCCCGAGGGAAAATGGGTGAACCAGACGGGTTGTTAATACCAGCGACAGGAAATCCACGATCGGGGGTGGGATTGGGACTCGCTTTCAATTCCGAGAATTGAGTTTTCTCGTGAATGGGATTCAAATTCCACCGGCTGCACTCCCTCATCCAGTGATGTCTCCACCGTTCTAATTGCGCCCCCCCCCCCCCTCCCCCCGCACGCTTCGAGCGGTTTCGGCCCTCCTCCCTTTCGTCTTGCTTGCCTCTTCTCACGCCCCGCCCCCTCCCCCGCATCCTTGGCCAGGGGCGTTTCGGTCACACCACCAGATAACTCCAGGTTCGTCCGCTTGCTCGGGCCAGGTTTGGTCGCAGACGTTTCGTCACCACGCTCGTCAGGGAGACTCCGGTGAAGCGCACATGTCCTGTCCCGCTTTCTGGCGATGTCTGAAGGGTGGGGGGACACCTTTCCTGGTTCATTTTCTCAGAGGTTAGTAAATGGGGGTCCAAATCCTCGAGTCACAGAGATGTGCAGCACGCAAACAGACCCTTCGGTCCAACTCGCCCATGCCGACCCAGATATCCCAATCTAATCTAGTCCCAGGTGCCAGCACTTGGCCCCATATCCCTCCAAACCCTTCCTATCCATGTCCCAATCCAGATGCCTTTTAAATGTCGCAATTGGACCAGCCTCCACCACTTCCTCTGCCACCTCATTCCATACACGTACCACCCTCTGTGTGAAAAAGTTGCCCCTTAGGTCCCTTTTACGTCTTTCCCCTCTCACCCTAAACCTATGCCTCTCTCATTCTGGACTCCCCCAGGGGAAAACGACCTTGTCTGTTTAGCCGATCCATACCCTTCATTGTTTGATGAGGTCACCCCCCCCCACAGCCTCCAATGCTCCAGGGAAAAAAAACAGCCCCAGCCCGTCTGGCCTCTCCCTCGACTGTTTACTGATGGACCATTTACCAGCCTTTGGGAAAGACGGTAATCGCCCAACAGCAGAGACCAAGACACATCAACGAAAGCAGGGCAGCGCTTCACCAAAGGCTCACTGACGATGTTACCGAGCACGGTGACGAAACGTCTGAGAACAGACCGTCCAGCTCAGCCAGCAAACTTACAACCTGATCCACAAATCTTCTCCAAATTTGCAAACCTGGTACCTCCTCGTAGTATTCGGTGCCACATTTTTATTTTGTAAAGCCCCCCCCCCCCACTCCCGTAACGCGATTTCTTTTGATGATGTGTTGCATTTACCCACACCACCCCGTTCCAGATGGCAGTGCCCGTCATCGAGAAGCGGCACTTACTCTTGCGGCGCGGGTGGTACACTTGCTGGTCAGGCTTGCGGGGACGGACTGGAGCTGGCGTTTGCCTCTTCTTCTGCCTCTCCTTCGCCTGTCTCACCTCCCTGTCGTAATCGTCTCTGGGAAAACAAAATGGGAGGTCATGTCGCGGCTGTACAGGACATTGGTTCGGCCATTGCAATCCTAGTCTCCTTGCTATCGGAAGGATGTTCAGAAAAGATTGACAAGGAGGTTGGAGGGTTTGAGCTATAGGGAGAGGCTGAATAGGTTGGGGCTATTTTCCCTGGAGTGTTGGAGGCTGAGGGGGTGACCTCTACCGAGGTTTATAAAATCATGAGGGGGCAATGGATAGAATAAATAGACAAAGTCTTTTCCCTGGGGTGGGGGAGTCCAGAACTAGAGGAGATAGGTTTAGGGTGAGAGGGGAAAGATATAAAAGAGACCAAAGGGGCAACGTTTTCACGCAGAGGGTGGTACGTGTATGGAATGGGCTGCCAGAGGATGTGGTGGAGGCTGGTACAATTGCAACATTTAAGAGGCATTTGGATGGGTATATGAATAGGAAGGGTTTAGAGGGATATGGGCTGGGTGCTGGCAGGTGGGACTAGATTGGGTTGGGATATCTGGTCGGCATGGACGGGTTGGACCGAAGGGTCTGTTTCTGTACATCTCTATGACTCTACGATTCTCTGTTGACTGGCAGTAATGCTTCAGAGCTGGCCAGTCGTGTTACAGTCGTATCGGACTTTGCTTCGGTTGCGTTTGTAATGCTGCCTACAGTTCTGGGTCGCCACATTACCAAAAGGATGTGGACGCTTTGGAGAGGGCGCAGGGGAGGTTCACCGGGATGCTGCCCTGGTATGGAGGGCGCTAGCTATGAAGAGAGGTTGAGGAGATTAGGATTATTTTCATTGGAAAGGCGGAGGTTGAGGGGGAAACCTGATTGAGGTCTACAAAATCATGAGAGGTGTAGACAGGGGGGATAGCAAGAAGCTGTTTCCCCAGAGTGAGGGGGACTCAATTACTGGGGTTCATGGGTTCAAGGTGAGAGGGGAAAGGTTTAAGGGAGATATTGTGTGGAAAGTTCTTCACGCAGAGGGTGGTGGGTGCCTGGCACATGTTGCCAGCGGAGGTGGTAGAGGCGGGCACGTTAGCGTCATTTAAGATGTATCTAGACAGATCCAGGAATGGGCAGAGGGCTACGGACCCTTAGAAAATAGGCGACAGGTTTAGATGGAGGATCTGGATCGGCGCAGGAGGGCTGTTCCTGTTCTGGAATGTTCTTTGGTCTTAATCCTCGCCTCCCCCCAGCTTCCCTCCGGAGTTTGAACATCACGCTCCCGTGGTTGAAATACCCTGTTGCGCCTCCCGACCCCTCGGATTCAGCGTCGCCTCTGTCGGCGTGACAGGTTCAACCCACTGAATGCCCTGGCACTGAAACCAACCAACCAAACAGCCAAATCGCAGGGACTACATTTCCCACCTGAACCGGGAGACGGGCATCTGTCCTGACGGATCTTCAATGTCGTACATAAAGCAGCGAAGAATTACAGGTTTCCCAGCACAAAGCAAGGCTCTTTGGTCCATCGCGTCTGTGCCAACCACCTTGCTGTCCTAAGTCCTGTTTCCCCAGCATGTGCCCCATAGCCTTGGCACAGTGAGTGCCCCACCTAAATCCTCCTTCAAAGTGATAAGGGGTTCGGTTTCCCCCCTCCCCCCCCCCCCCCCCACCAACCCCCTTACAGGGAGCGAGTACTAGGTTCCCCACCAGCCTCTGAGGGAAATTCCTCACGTTCCCTCTTTGACCGTCCTGCCTCTTTCCTTAAATCTACCCATCTCCCTCCCCGCTCCCCCCCCCACCCCCGGGTGACTGATCCCTCCACCAAGGGGCAAAGCTTCCTTCCTGTCTACCCCATCGATACCCTTCACCATCCTATCCGTCTCGATCATCTCCCCTCTCCATCTCCGCAGCTCTAAGGAAAACCACACCGAGCCTGCGCCAATCTCTCTTCAAGAACTGAAACTCTCCAGCCGTCCCAAGAGTGCTGGTCAATCTCCCTCTGTCCCCTCCCCTCTCTCCCAGTGCTATCCCATCCCTCCTGTAATGTGGATGCCAGAATTGCCCGCAACACTCTCGCTGTGTGGCCTCACCCACGTTGCGTACAGCTCCCAGCCAAACCTCCCCTGTTCTTAAACTCTGTCTCGGTTAACGAAGGCAAGTATCCCATAATCCTTCTGAATCACTTTAAAACCCTGTCCTGCCACCTTAAGGGACCGGTGTATATGTACACCAAGCTCCCTCTGACCCTTGGTGCCTCCTAGTGACCACCCAGTACACCTCTGCGTAGCTGAGGGAACTGAGGGGCTGTTTCATGCTTGGTGAGATGATTGCAAAGTCACCAGCATCCCCAGTCAGATCAGCATAAGCTGATAGGATCCTCACCTATAACTCAAAACGCCTGCCTGTGCTGGTTTTGCTCAGGAGCAACTGTCCCAGTGCCCCGAGCCCTGGCTTCGACCCTTAAACCCGACACATTCTTCCTTTCCAGTTTCTTTTGGAAGACCGCGACTTGAACCTGCCTCCACCAAGCTCTCTACCAGTGCATTCCAGATAGTGACCGCTCGCTACGGCAAAAGCATTTCCTCCTGTCATCATTGCACCTTTCTGCCAATCATCTTAAGTCTGTTCCCTGTGGTCGGCTTTCCCTCTGCGCCAACGAGTATACCTTTCCCTCGCCTTCCGCTCCGACGATTATGAGCACACCTGCCAAATCTTCTCCCATTCATCTCTTAAGAGCTGTAGAGCACGGAAGCAGACCCTTCGGCCCAACCAGTCCGTGTCGACCGCAATCCCAAACCAAACTAGTCCCACCCTGCCCGCGTTTGGCCTATATCCCTCCAAACCTTTCCTATTCATGCACTTATCCAGCTGTCTTTTAAATGTTGTAACTCTGTCCACTTCCTGTTCATTCCACAAACCGCTCTCTGTGTTAAAAAAAAATTGCCGTTCGGATCGTTTTGAAATCTTTTCCCCCTCACCTTAAAAATATGCCTCTCTAAGTCTTGAAATCCCCTACCTGAGGGAAAAGATACCTGCCACTCAGCTTATCCGCATCCCTAAGTTCACCCTTACATTCCAGCCTATCCACCCTCTCCTTATGGTTCAAACCCTCTATCCTCTGCGACACACTGGTAAATCTCTTCTGAACCCTCCCCAGCTTAATAACCTGCTTCCGATGACAGGGCGACCAGAACTGGACACAGTTCCCCCTCCCCAGACGAGGCGTCGCCAATGTCCTGTACAACCCCAATGCGAATCCTTCACTCAAAAGGAGTGAGCAATGGGAGGCAAGTGTGCCAAGTGCCTTTTCAACCGTCCTGTCTACATTTGACACAAATTCCAAAGAATTATGCGCCTCTTTCCCAAGAAAACTGGCCCAAAATCTCCTTGGTCAAACCTCCGGATCCCTTGGGCCAGGGCGGTGTGCAAATATATATTTTAGAAGTTGGATCATCTGAGTAGATAGGGTAGAGAGGGCGGGATTGGAACGGAGGGATTGGCTGCAACTTGCTGAGGTGGAGCCAATATTGGGCCCATTTAAAAACAAAACCCAGAAATAAACTGAACCTCTTCATCCCATTGGCGAAACCACTGTCAATCAAAGGGGACGGCGCTTCCCCGTTGGCTGGAATGCCTGTCAATCCGACACAAGCAGCTGGCCACCCCGCCCCCTCCACGCCCCGATTGGTCAGCCCGAGGGGTTCCTCCTTCCCATTGGCGTAAGCGGTGTCAACCAGCGGTGAGGGCGGAGCCGGCTGTCAATCACCAACAAGACAACTCTTCCCATTGGTTATCACCGGGGGACTCCACCTTGCCATTGCGGAACCGCTGTCGATCACAAGGGAGGGCGGGGCCCCTCCCTCCTGGTTGGCCGAGCGGGCCGTCAATCAGCGTGAAGGGACGGTCACCGCGCCGAAACCTCTCCCTGATTGGCCATCCTGAGGGGACTCTCCTTCCCATTGGTCAGTCATAGAGGAGGATGGGATTACCATTCCTTGGTTGGCCGAGCGACTGCCAATCAACCACATGCGACAGCCCCCCATCCTCCCTCTAATTGGTCACCTCGAGAGGATCGTTCTTCCCATTGGTGGAACCCCTGTCAATCAGAACAGAGGGCAGTTGGTCGAGCGTGCCTTCAATCACCCACACGCGACCATCATCCATCCCTGTCCTCTCCCTGATTGGGCACCCCTCGAGGCCCCCTACCTCCCAATGGCGGAGCCGCTGTCAATCAGAGCGGGGGTGGCGGACACCCCGCCATCTGGTTGGCCAGCCGGGCTATCAATCATCACTCCGCTTCGGTGTATCTACCGCCCCTTCCGGTTGGCACGGCAACCGCCTCCTCTCTCCCCCCCCCCCCCCCCTTCCCCCCTTCCCCCCTCACCAACCTGGCGATCTGGTTACGGCGGATGTGGCGGACGAAGCCGTGGCTCATGTCGAGCCGGGCGGATTTGGCGGCTGCTGCTGCCGCCGCCGCCGCCGCCGCCTCCGCGTCCGCCTTGTCCCGGGGAGCGGCGGCCTCGTCCTCCTGCTCCATCCATCCAGGCCGTCCGGCTGGAAGCTGGGGTGGGTGGCCGACCAGCCGCTATCCCGGGAAACTCCACTCACTCTCCAACCCAGACCTGTGCAATAACACTCCACACCCCTACAACATTGACCTGTGCTGATACTGTGCAAAGAACGTGTGCTGCTGGGGGGGGGGGGGGGGAGAAATTGCTATTCTTCATACCATTTCACTTTATATAAAAGCAAAGGGTGGTGGGGGGTCATAATGACACAGCAGTAGGCCATTCAGCCCCTCCATGCTGTCCTATCATTCATTATCTAAACAGTGGCCCCATTTCTCTTTGCTTGAATACCTCTGCTTAACAATGACTTAAAACTTGACTGGCAGAAGAACAAGCTCCCAGGAACAGAATATCAGTTTTTGTGACTTTGGTTGAGGGGTGAATGTGAATGCCCAAGACAATCTGCAGAACTCCACAATAACCGACTGAAATCATGAGGGGCATGGGTAAGGTAAATAGGCAATGGCTTTCCCCTGGGGTGGGGGAGTCCAGAACTAGAGGGGCATAGGTTTAGGGTGAGAGGGGAAAGATATAAAAGGGAGCTAAGGGGCAACGTTTTCGTGCAGAGGGTGGTACGTGTATGGAATGAGCTGCCAGAGGAAGTGGTGGAGGCTGGTACAATTGCAACATTTAAAAGGCATCTGGATGGGTATATGAATAGGAAGGGTTTGGAGGGGTATGGGCCAAGTGCTGGCAAATGGGACTGGAGTCGGTTAGGATATCTGGTTGACATGGTCCAAAGGGTCTGTTTCCGTGCTGTCCATCTCTATGACTCCAACCCTGTTTCCTGCACTGAATCAATAACTGCTTCAAAAGTACCTTGTTCATTTTAAAGCATCGGGGGACATCCTGAGACGGTGAAAGATGCCATTTGAATGTAAATCTTGTTCTCTTTTTAACCCGAGTACCAATGTACTCTGTCAGCACGGTGTCAGACTGTGACATAGGAGCAGCGCTACAAAAGCTTGTGGTTTCAAATAAACCTGTTGGTCTTGAACCTGGCGTTGTGTGACCTCTGACCTTTGTCAGGATTCATGGTGGAAACAACGGACTCTTTCAGTTATATATTTTTACTCTTCTTATTGAGGGCGGCACAGTGGCTCGGTGGTTAGCACTGCTGCCTCACAGCGTCAGGGACCCGGGTTCAATTCCCGCCTCGGGCAACTGTCTGTGTGGAGTTTGCACATTCTCCCCGTGTCTGCGTGGGTTTCCTCTGGGTGCTCCGGTTTCCTCCCACAGTCCGAAGATGTGCAGTTTAGGGTGGATTGGCCGTGCTAAATTGCCCGTAGTGTGAGGTGGATTAGTCAGGGGCAAATACAGGCGGTGGGTTTCTCTCCGGAGGGTCGGTGTGGACTTGTTGGGCCGAAGGGCCTGTTTCCACACTAGGTACCACCTGTTTCCACCAGTTAGTAGTGACAGTTGAACCACTCCCCAGGACCGTACTGTTGACAACTGAAAACAGCACGGTCATTCTAAAAGATGAGAGGCTTAACAAACAATCCAGGTCTTTTTCAACACATAATTTCAGTTACATCATACTGTAAACTTTTGCTATAAATTCTGATCTTATACTCCACAACCACCTGATGAAGGAGCAGCACTCCGAAAGACAGTGCTTTCAAATAAACCTGTTGGACTATAGCCCTGGTGTTGTGCGATTTCTCACCATGAAGTGTATAAGTCCTGCCCTGATTTGCCTTTCCAAAATGATGACTATGGGGCAAAATCTTGCGACAATGGACCTCTCTTGTGAGCGCACGTCCCCTGGTTCAACTTTGTGACTGCTACTTACGCCTGGCCTGCCCACGTTTTAAGTCTCCATGGGCAGAGCAGAAATAATTCTACTGAGAAACTCGGCCACGCTCAAGCCAGAAACCCCACATCACAACCAGGAGCTGGTCCATTTATTTCAGAAACCTGTTATGTGGAAAAGCAAAACCCTTGGGGAACGAGAATAGTAAGTCATTAGGTTTTCTCCCAACCACCCCAGGAGCAGAGTCTCAGCATTTTGTTTTAACTCGTAACGCTTTAATTTCACTCAAAAGTGTTTGGAGAATGTGACCTAAAGGGAGGCGATGGAGGGGTGATATTTTTCCACAATTTCTCGATCTACTTTAGACTTGGGTGAATATATATTTAAAGAGGTTTTTGGGGGTGGGCAGCACTTTCTTTTCAATTGATTTCTTACACCGATGGTAGTATGTGGAGGAGCCGGTGTTGGACTGGGGGTGCACAAAGTTAAAACTCACACCACACCAGGATTATAGTCCAACAGGTTTATTTGGAAGCACTGTCTTTCGGAGCGACGCCCCTTCATCAGGGCTTCCAATTAAACCCTGTTTGACCATAATCCTGGTGTGGTGTGATTTTTTTTTAAACTTCAAACGGATGGAAAGGAGAAATGAGCTGGGGAAGTGGGGGGAGGAGCTGGGAAGGGGGGAGGAGCTGGGGAAGTGGGGAGGGGGTTGAGCTGGGGAAGTGGGAGGGAGGAGCTGGGGAAGTGGGAGGGGGATGAGCTGGGGAAGTGGGGGGAGGAACTGGGGGAGGGGAGGAGCGAGGGAAATTGGGGGGAGGTGGAGGAGGAGCTGGGGAAGTGGGGGGAGGGGGAGGGGCTGGGGTAGTGGAGGGGGAGGGGCTGGGGTAGTGGAGGGGGAGGGGCTGGGGTAGTGGAGGGGGAGGGGCTGGGGTAGTGGAGGGGGAGGGGCTGGGGTAGTGGAGGGGAGGGGCTGGGGTAGTGGAGGGGGAGGGGCTGGGGTAGTGGAGGGGGAGGGGCTGGGGTAGTGGAGGGGGAGGAGCTGGGGAAGTGGAGGGGGGAGGAGCTGGGGAAGTGGAGGGGGAGGAGCTGGGGAAGTGAGTGGGAGGAGCTGGGGAAGTGGGGGGAGGAGCTGGGGAAGTTGGGGGGAGGAGCTGGGGTAGAGGAGGGGGGAGGAGCTGGGTGAGTGGGGGGAGGAGCTGGGTAAGTGGAGGGGGAGGAGCTGGGGATGTGGGGGTGGGGGAGGAGCTGGGGAAGTGGAGGGGGAGGGGCTGGGGAATTGGAGGGGGAGGAGCTGGGGAAGTGGAGGGGGAGGGGCTGGGGAAGTGGAGGGGGGGCTGGGGTAGTTTGGGGGAGGAGCTGGGGAAGTGGAGGGGGGGGGCTGGGGTAGTGGGGGGAGGAGCTGGGGTAGTGGAGTGGGGAGGAGCTGGGGAAGTGGAGGGGGAGGAGCTGGGGAAGTGGAGGGGGAGGAGCTGGGGAAGTGGAGGGGGAGGAGCTGGGGAAGTGGAGGGGGAGGAGCTGGGGAAGTGGAGGGGGGAGCTGGGGTAGTGGAGGGGGAGGAGCTGGGGAAGTGGAGGGGGGAGGAGCTGGGGAAGTGGAGGGGGAGGAGCTGGGGAAGTGGAGGGGGAGGAGCTGGGGAAGTGGAGGGGGAGGGGCTGGGGAAGTGGAGGGGGAGGGGCTGGGGAAGTGGAGGGGGAGGAGCTGGGGAAGTGGAGGGGGAGGAGCTGGGGAAGTGGAGGGGGAGGAGCTGGGGAAGTGGAGGGGGAGGAGCTGTGAGGCTGGGCTGGTGGTGTGCTGTGGGTAACTCCGGGAAAGCGGGCTGGTCGGCCATCGTGCGGGAGGTGGGGGAGACGGTTGGTGATGGCGGCGGTGAAGCTGGAGGCGGAGAGCGGGGACGAGGGGGACTGGGAGCCAGGTACCCCCGGGGGCTGGGGTGATGGGAGGGGGGGAAGAGAAAGGGCCGTGCATTCCTTGTAGCGCACCCCCCAAAAAACAACTTCTAGAAAGTTCCTCTGATCCGGGGGGGGGCAGCACCGCAGGGTTTGTTGGCACAGCTCATGGTGCCCCCCCATTGGCTGAGCAGGGTTTGTGGGCACAGCTCATGGTGCCCCCCCATTGGCTGAGCAGGGTTTGTTGGCACAGCTCATGGTGCCCCTCCCCCATTGGCTGAGCAGGGTTTGTTGGCTCAGCTCATGGTGCCCCTCCCCCATTGGCTGAGCAGGGTTTGTTGGCACAGCTCATGGTGCCCCTCCCCCATTGGCTGAGCAGGGTTTGTTGGCTCAGCTCATGGTGCCCCTCCCCCATTGGCTGAGCAGGGTTTGTTGGCACAGCTCATGGTGCCCCTCCCCCATTGGCTGAGCAGGGTTTGTTGGCTCAGCTCATGGTGCCCCTCCCCCATTGGCTGAGCAGGGTTTGTTGACTCAGCTCATGGTGCCCCCCCCATTGGCTGAGCAGGGTTTGTTGGCACAGCTCATGGTGCTCCCCCATTGGCTGAGCAGGGTTTGTTGGCACAGCTCATGGTGCCCCCCCATTGGCTGAGCAGGGTTTGTTGGCACAGCTCATGGTGCCCCTCCCCCATTGGCTGAGCAGGGTTTGTTGGCTCAGCTCATGGTGCCCCCCCATTGGCTGAGCAGGGTTTGTTGGCACAGCTCATGGTGCTCCCCCATTGGCTGAGCAGGGTTTGTTGGCACAGCTCATGGTGCCCCCCCATTGGCTGAGCAGGGTTTGTTGGCACAGCTCATTGTGCCCCCCCATTGGCTGAGCAGGGTTTGTTGGCACAGCTCATGGTGCCCCCACATTGACTGAGCAGGGTTTGTTGGCACAGCTCATGGTGCCTGCCCCATTGGCTGAGCAGGGTTTGTTGGCACAGCTCATGGTGCCCCCCCATTGGCTGAGCAGGGTTTGTTGGCACAGCCCATGGTGCCCCCCCATTGGCTGAGCAGGGTTTGTTGGCACAGCTCATGGTGCCCCTCCCCCATTGGCTGAGCAGGGTTTGTTGGCACAGCTCATGGTGCCTGCCCCATTGGCTGAGCAGGGTTTGTTGGCACAGCTCATGGTGCCCCTCCCCCATTGGCTGAGCAGGATTTGTTGGCACAGCTCATGGTGCCCCCATTGGCTGAGCAGGGTTTGTTGGCACAGCTCATGGTGCCCCCCACATTGGCTGAGCAGGGTTTGTTGGCACAGCTCATGGTGCCTGCCCCATTGGCTGAGCAGGGTTTGTTGGCACAGCTCATGGTACCCCCCCATTGGCTGAGCAGGGTTTGTTGGCACAGCTCATGGTGCCCCCCCATTGGCTGAGCAGGGTTTGTTGGCACAGCTCATGGTGCCCCCATTGGCTAAGCAGGGTTTGTTGGCACAGCTCATGGTGCCTGCCCCATTGGCTGAGCAGAGTTTGTTGGCACAGCTCATGGTGCCCCCCCATTGGCTGAGCAGAGTTTGTTGGCACAGCTCATGGTGCCCCCCCATTGGCTGAGCATGGTTTGTTGGCGCAGCTCATGGTGCCCCCCATTGGCTGAGCAGGGTTTGTTGGCACAGCTGATGTTGCCTCCCCCCCCCCCCCCCCCCCCCATTTGCTGAGCAGGGTTTTTTGGCACAGCTCATGGTGCTCCCCCCCCCCCCAGCTCAGCAGGGTTTGTTCGTACAGCTCACCCTCCTCCCACATTGGCTGAGCAGGGTTTGTTGGCACAACTCCCCCTCCCACATTGGCTCGGCTGGGTTTGTTGGCCACAGCTCCCCCTCCCACATTGGCTCAGCAGGAGTTGGTGGCACAGCTCACGTTGCACCCCCTCCCCCACATTGGCTCTGCAGGGTTTGTTGGCACAACACGTGGTGCACCCCCATTGGCTAAGCAGGGTTTGTTGGCACAGCTCAAGTTGCCTCCCTATTGGCTAAGCAGGGTTTGTTGGCACAGCTCATGTTGCCCCCCCCACCCAATGGCTAAGCAGGATTTGTTAGCACAGCTCACGGTGCCCCCCCCTCCCACCCCTTCCAGCTTGTCAGGGTTTGTTGGTACAGCTTGCGGTGCCCTCCCTGACTCAGGGAGGTTTTTTTGGCAAAGTTTGCAATGCCTTCCTGACTCAGGAAGTGTAGATAGTGCAGCTTTCAGTGTCATCCAGCTCATGGAGAGTTTTAGGGGCACGTCGCAGTACCACCTGACACAGATTGCCATGCCATCTAGCATGGGAAGAGTTGTTAGCACCGCTTGCAGTGCCAACTGGCTTGTGAGAGATTGTTGGCACAGGTCGCAGTGCCCCCTCGCTTCGGGGGAGGGTCGTAGGCGCAGTTCATGGTGCCGTCCAGCTCAGGGAGGGTTGTTGGCACATGTCAGGATGCCAGCTGAGTTGGTGGGGCAGTGCATTTGATGTATTTGCAGTACCATGGTGCCACCTGGCACAGTCGAGGGGTGGGGGGGGTGAGGCGGGTAGAGGTTGTATCAGGTGTAGGGCTGTTGGCTTGCAGAGAGTGACTAATGGTGGTGGTGTTGGTACATTCAGAGTGATGCTTCGCTTGGCTTCATTAGTCATTACATACGCTGTTATTTGGTGTACCGTTGCTTGGTGCACTTTGAGCTTCATATTAGATTAGATTTACTACAGTCCAGAAACAGGCCATTTGGCCCAACGGGTCCACTCTGACCCTCCGCAGAGTAACCCACCCAGACCCATTCCCCTACCCTATATTTACCCCTGACTAAAGCACTTTAGCCAATTCACCTGGCTTGCACATTGTTGGACTGTGGGAGGAAACCCACACAGACACGAGGAGAATGTGCAAACTCCACACAGACAGTCGCCCCGAGGCTGGAATCGAACCGGGGTCCCTGGTGCTGTGAGGCAGCGGTGCCACCCATGTTCTGCCTTCTTACCACACGCTGATCATCATTACCCAAATAGCTACCCTGCTTGTCACCTTACCCCTCTAATAACCTGCTTCTCCTACGTAGATCTTGAAGCCACACCTTTATCACACTAATCTTAGCCCTATGCCAATTTGCTCATGGCTCAGGTAACCTCGACTTAATACTTTTGAGGTTCTGATTTCTAATCGAGTCCCTAGCTGGTCGTCGTCCCCTTCCCTAGTCATGCTACTGTCTTGTTACCCGTGTGAGTCACACCAATTGGATCCCTGCTCCTACCATTACAAATGCCTCTCCAGCTCTGATCAGGCGTCCTGACCCTGGCAGTAGGCAATGCAGTGCAGTCTTCTGGACTCTAATTGCAGACTACCCTGACTGTACTGCCCCAGCATTCCTATTTACGTCCGGCAGACTTGAATGGCTCCCTGTATCACAATGCCACCTTACCTGCTCACATTTTTCCGGTTTTGTTAAATCCGGTGAGTCAACCCCACGGGGTTATGCCTGCCTTCTGTAAGGAGCTTACACCAACCCTGCTGTATCTGTAGCTCAGCCTCCAGCTCATCGACTCGAAGCTGAAAATCCTCAGGCTGCAGTGACTGATTGTACTGGCATCAACCGCCTCCTGCCTACTGCAGCTGCCCTGCCCATCGTGATTAACCACTAATGATTTAATTTTTACAATTAATAAAACCTGCTATTAACGATAGCCAAGTTGGGCCGGAGACAAGCGACCCAAGTTTCAGAACCCATTTTCGTTCTTGCGCCTACCGGACACTCGGTCTACGTCTCGTTCAGGCCCGGTCTGCTCCCTGCGCATCCCTTAACCTCCCCCAAGTGAGTGAATCACTTAATTTTGACGCTTAAAGTTATTCTGAAAGTTGCCGACGTGGGCAGGAAGCAGACTCGGAGAGTTGAACGGCCTACTCCCCCTCCTGGTTTCTGTGATCCCGTGGCATCGTTCGATGGGTCTCCCACAAATCAACTCACCTTGTTGTCCCTTGCGCTAATTGCCTGCCCCGTTCGACTTCGCTCGATTTAGCAGTGGGCTGCGAGACAGTGTCCCAAGGAGGTGCATATTAACAGTGTCCGTCCTTTGCCTTTCTGTGTTGTAGCCTCCAAGATCGCGAGATTACACCCTCAGGAAGAGGAGGATGACCGAAGCAGGCACTGTCCCTATCTGGACACGATCAATCGGTGAGCGTGACCCAACGTTGGGGGGGGTTTAACGTGTCTTGTATAAAACAGAGAGTGTTCTTCCCAGCTGGAAGATTCGGTAAATATGCTGGGTCGTAGGAATGCACATCCCTTCCCTCTCTTGATTTGATTGGGCTAGATGAAAATCACTCCGCTGTCCAGACTGCGGGGCTCCCCATCTGTCAGTCTGTGGGGATGGCTGTGAAAGTAGGTGCAGAGGCTCGCTGGTACAGCAGGCCAGTCTGCTCGGAGGATCAGACCGATACAATGTCGGGCAGTGAACATCAGGGTTATGCAGCCCCTTGAGCACGTTCTGCTACTCTGTTCGATTCGGCCTGATCCTTACCAACCAGTATTCCGCGGCCAGTTCGCTTCTGAAAGCTGCAGTCAGCCCGGAGTCCGTTGCTTTTTAGGGACCAAGTTGGAAGGTTGGATCGGGGATAAGGTGGGGGAAAAGGAATTGAAGAAACTGGTAGAGTCCACATTGACCCCATGTGGTTGGAGGGTCCCAAGGCGGATGATGAGGCGTTCTTCCTCCGGGTGGTGGGTGGCAAGGGTTTGGCGATGGGGCGGGCATTAAGGGTCGGGGGGATGGGGAGGGCGGTAAGGGTCGGGGGGATGGGGAGGGCGGTAAGGGTCGGGGGATGGGGAGGGCGATAAGGGTCGGGGGATGGGGAGGGCGATAAGGGTCGGGGGATGGGGAGGGCGATAAGGGTCGGGGGGGCGGTAAGGGTAAGGGTCGGGGGGGCGGTAAGGGTCGGGGGGGCGGTAAGGGTCGGGAGATGGGGAGGGCGGTAAGGGTCGGGGGGGCGGTAAGAGTCGGGGGATGGGGAGGGCGGTAAGGGGAGGGCGGTAAGGGTCGGGGGATGGGGAGGGCGGTAAGGGTCGGGAGATGGGGAGGGCGGTAAGGGTCGGGGGATGGGGAGGGCGGTAAGGGTCGGGGGATGGGGAGGGCGGTAAGGGTCGGGGGATGGGGAGGGCGGTAAGGGTCGGGGGATGGGGCGGGCGGTAAGGGTCGGGGGATGGGGAGGGCGGTAAGGGTCGGGGGATGGGGCGGGCGGTAAGGGTCGGGGGATGGGGCGGGCGGTAAGGGTCGGGGGATGGGGCGGGCGGTAAGGGTCGGGCGGGCGGTAAGGGTCGGGGATGGGGCGGGCGGTAAGGGTCGGGCGGGCGGTAAGGGTCGGGGGATGGGGAGGGCGGTAAGGGTCGGGGGATGGGGCGGGCGGTAAGGGTCGGGGGATGGGGAGGGCAGTAAGGGTCGGGGGATGGGGAGGGCGGTAAGGATCGTGGGATGGGGCGGGCTGTAAGGGTCGGGGGATGGGGAGGGCGGTAAGGGTCGGGGGCTGGGGAGGGCGGTAAGGGTCGGGGGCTGGGGCGGGCGGTAAGGGTCGGGGGATGGGGAGGGCGGTAAGGGTCGGGGGATGGGGAGGGCGGTAAGGGTCCGGCGATGGGGAGGGCGGTAAGGGTCGGGGGATGGGGAGGACGGTAAGGGTCGGGCGGTAAGGGTCGGGCGATGGGGAGACGGTAAGGGTCGGACGATGGGTTGGGCGGTAAGGGTCGGGGGATGGGTCGGGCGGTAAGGGTCGGGGGATGGGTCGGGCGGTAAGGGTCGGGGGATGGGTCGGGCAGCAAGGGTCGGGGGATGGGTCGGGCGGTAAGGTTCTGGGCGATGGGGAGGGCCGTAAGGGTTGGGGCGATGGGGAGGGCGGTAAGGGTTGGGGGATGGGGAGGACGGTAAGGGTCGGGGGATGGGGAGGGCGGTAAGGGTCGGGGGATGGGGCGAGTGGTAAGGGTCGGGGGATGGGGAGGGCGGTAAGGGTCGGGGGATGGGGAGGGCGGTAAGGGTCGGGGGATGGGGAGGGCGGTAAGTGTCGGGCGGTAAGGGTCGGGGGATGGGGAGGGCGGTAAGGGTCGGGGGATGGGGAGGGCAGTAAGTGTCGGGCGGTAAGGGTCGGGCGATGGGGAGGGCGGTAAGGGTCGGACGATGGGGAGGGCGGTAAGGGTCGGGGGATGGGGAGGGCGGTAAGGGTCGGGGGATGGGTCGGGCGGTAAGGGTCGGGGGATGGGTCGGGCGGTAAGGGTCGGGGGATGGGTCGGGCGGTAAGGGTCTGGGCGATGGGGAGGGCGGTAAGGGTCAGGGGATGGGGAGGGCGGTAAGGGTCGGGGGATGGGGAGGGCGGTAAGGGTCTGAGCGATGGGGAGGGCGGTAAGGGTCGGGGGATGGGGAGGGCGGTAAGGGTCGGGCGATGGGGAGGGCGGTAAGGGCCGGGCGATGGGGAGGGCGGTAAGGGCCGGGCGATGGGGCGGGTGGTAAGGGTCGGGGGATGGGGAGGGCGGTAAGGGCCGGGCGATGGGGAGGGCGGTAAGGGTCGGGGGATGGGGAGGGCAGTAAGTGTCGGGCGGTAAGGGTCGGGCGATAAGGGTCGGGGGATGGGTCGGGCGGTAAGGGTCGGGGGATGGGACGGGCGGTAAGGGTCGGGCGATGGGGAGGGCGGTAAGGGTCAGGGGATGGGGAGGGCGGTAAGGGTCGGGGGAATGGTGCGGGCGGTAAGGGTCGGGGGAATGGTGCGGGCGGTAAGGGCCGGGCGATGGGGAGGGCGGTAAGGGCCGGGCGATGGGGAGGGCGGTAAGGGCCGGGCGATGGGGAGGGCGGTAAGGGCCGGGCGATGGGGAGGGCGGTAAGGGCCGGGCGATGGGGAGGGCGGTAAGGGCCGGGCGGTAAGGGTCGGGGGATGGGGAGGACGGTGAGGGTCGGGCGGTAATGGTTGGGGGATGGGGAGGGCGGTAAGGGTCGGGCGATGGGGAGGGCGGTAAGGGTCGGGCGATGGGGAGGGCGGTAAGGGTCGGGCGATGGGGAGGGCGGTAAGGGTCGGGCGATGGGGCGGGCGGTAAGGGTCGGGGGATGGGGCGGGCGGTAAGGGTCGGGGGATGGGGCGGGCGGTAAGGGTCGGGGGATGGGGCGGGCGGTAAGGGTCGGGGGATGGGGCGGGCGGTAAGGGTCGGGGGATGGGGCGGGCGGTAAGGGTCGGGGGATGGGGCGGGCGGTAAGGGTCGGGGGATGGGGCGGGCGGTAAGGGTCGGGGGATGGGGCGGGCGGTAAGGGTCGGGGGATGGGGCGGGCGGTAAGGTTCGGGGGATGGGGAGTGCGGTAAGGGTCGGGGGATGGGGAGGGCAGTAAGTGTCGGGCGGTAAGGGTCGGGCGATAAGGGTCGGGGGATGGGTCGGGGGATGGGGCGGGCGGTAAGGGTCGGGCGATGGGGAGGGCGGTAAGGGTCAGGGGATGGGGAGGGCGGTAAGGGTCGGGGGAATGGTGCGGGCGGTAAGGGCCGGGCGATGGGGAGGGCGGTAAGGGCCGGGCGATGGGGAGGGCGGTAAGGGCCGGGCGATGGGGAGGGCGGTAAGGGCCGGGCGATGGGGAGGGCGGTAAGGGCCGGGCGATGGGGAGGGCGGTAAGGGCCGGGCGATGGGGAGGGCGGTAAGGGCCGGGCGATGGGGAGGGCGGTAAGGGCCGGGCGGTAAGGGTCGGGGGATGGGGAGGGCGGTAAGTGTCGGGGGATGGGGAGGACGGTGAGGGTCGGGCGGTAATGGTTGGGGGATGGGGAGGGCGGTAAGGGTCGGGCGATGGGGAGGGCGGTAAGGGTCGGGCGATGGGGAGGGCGGTAAGGGTCGGGGGATGGGGAGGGCGGTAAGGGTCGGGGGATGGGGAGGGCGGTAAGGATCGTGGGATGGGGCGGGCTGTAAGGGTCGGGGGATGGGGAGGGCGGTAAGGGTCGGGGGATGGGGAGGGCGGTAAGGGTCGGGGGCTGGGGCGGCGGTAAGGGTCGGGGGCTGGGGCGGGCGGTAAGGGTCGGGGGATGGGGAGGGCGGTAAGGGTCGGGCGATGGGGAGTGCGGTAAGGGTCGGGCGATGGGGAGTGCGGTAAGGGTCGGGGGATGGGGAGGACGGTAAGGGTCGGGGGATGGGGTGGGCGGTAAGGGTCGGGGGATGGGGAGGGCGGTAAGGTTTGGGGGATGGGGCGGGTGGTAAGGGTCGGGGGATGGGGAGGGCGGTAAGGGTCGGGGGATGGGGAGGGCAGTAAGTGTCGGGCGGTAAGGGTCGGGGGATGGGGCGGGTGGTAAGGGTCGGGGGATGGGGAGGGCGGTAAGGGCCGGGCGATGGGGAGGGCGGTAAGGGTCGGGGGATGGGGAGGGCAGTAAGTGTCGGGCGGTAAGGGTCGGGCGATAAGGGTCGGGGGATGGGTCGGGCGGTAAGGGTCGGGGAATGGGGCGGGCGGTAAGGGTCGGGCGATGGGGAGGGCGGTAAGGGTCAGGGGATGGGGAGGGCGGTAAGGGTCAGGGGATGGGGAGGGCGGTAAGGGTCATGCGATGGGGAGGGCGGTAAGGGTCATGCGATGGGGAGGGCGGTAAGGGTCATGCGATGGGGAGGGCTGTAAGGGTCGGGGGATGGGGTGGGCGGTAAGGGTCGGGCGGTAAGGGTCGTGGGATGGGGCAGGCGGTAAGGGTCGGGCGATGGGGAGGGCGGTAAGGGTCAGGGGATGGGGAGGGCGGTAAGGGTCGGGCGATGGGGAGCGCGGTAAGGGTCGGGCGATGGGGAGGGCGGTAAGGGTCGGGGGATGGGGAGGGCGGTAAGGGTCGGGGGATGGGGAGGGCGGTAAGGGTCGGGGGAATGGGGAGGGCGGTAAGGGCCGGGCGATGGGGAGGGCGGTAAGGGCCGGGCGATGGGGAGGGCGGTAAGGGCCGGGCGATGGGGAGGGCGGTAAGGGCCGGGCGATGGGGAGGGCGGTAAGGGCCGGGCGATGGGGAGGGCGGTAAGTGCCGGGCGATGGGGAGGGCGGTAAGGGTCGGGCGATGGGGAGGGCGGTAAGGGTCGGGGGATGGGGAGGGCGGTAAGTGTCGGGGGATGGGGAGGACGGTGAGGGTCGGGCGGTAATGGTTGGGGGATGGGGAGGGCGGTA
This sequence comes from Chiloscyllium plagiosum, assembly GCF_037043375.1. Classification (NCBI taxonomy): domain Eukaryota; kingdom Metazoa; phylum Chordata; class Chondrichthyes; order Orectolobiformes; family Hemiscylliidae; genus Chiloscyllium; species Chiloscyllium plagiosum. Next base: position 17,463,711 of record NW_028270186.1, on the reverse strand, counting down.
AGGGTCGGGCGATGGGGCGGGCGGTAAGGGTCTGGGCGATGGGGCGGGCGGTAAGGGTCGGGGGATGGGGAGGGCGGTAAGGGTCTGGGCGATGGGGTGGGTGGTAAGGGTCGGTGGATGGGGCGGGCGGTAAGGGTCAGGGAATGGGGAGGGCGGTAAGGGTCGGGGGATGGGGAGGCCGGTAAGGGGCAGGGGATGGGGAGGGCGGTAAGGGCCGGGCGATGGGGAGGGCGGTAAGGGCCGGGCGATGGGGAGGGCGGTAAGGGCCGGGCGATGGGGAGGGCGGTAAGGGTCGGGCGATGGGGAGGGCGGTAAGGGTCGGGCGATGGGGTGGGCGGTAAGGGTCGGGGGATGGGGAGGGCGGTAAGGGTCATGCGATGGGGAGGGCGGTAAGGGTCGGGAGATGGGGAGGGCGGTAAGGGTCGGGAGATGGGGAGGGCGGTAAGGGTCTGAGCGATGGGGAGGGCGGTAAGGGTCGGGGGATGGGGAGGGCGGTAAGGGTCTGAGCGATGGGGAGGGCGGTAAGGGTCGGGGGATGGGGAGGGCGGTAGGGATCGGGGGATGGGGAGGGCAGTAAGGGTCTGAGCGATGGGGAGGGCGGTAAGGGTCGGGGGATGGGGAGGGCGGTAAGGGTCTGGGCGATGGGGCGGGCGGTAAGGGTCGGGCGATGGGGAGGGCGGTAAGGGTCTGGGCGATGGGGCGGGCGGTAAGGGTCGGGGGATGGGGAGGGCGGTAAGGGTCTGGGCGATGGGGTGGGTGGTAAGGGTCGGTGGATGGGGCGGGCGGTAAGGGTCAGGGAATGGGGAGGGCGGTAAGGGTCGGGGGATGGGGAGGCCGGTAATGGGCAGGGGATGGGGAGGGCGGTAAGGGCCGGGCGATGGGGAGGGCGGTAAGGGCCGGGCGATGGGGAGGGCGGTAAGGGCCGGGCGATGGGGAGGGCGGTAAGGGCCGGGCGATGGGGAGGGCGGTAAGGGCCGGGCGATGGGGAGGGCGGTAAGGGCCGGGCGATGGGGAGGGCGGTATGGGCCGGGCGATGGGGAGGGCGGTAAGGGTCGGGCGATGGGGAGGGCGGTAAGGGTCGGGCGATGGGGAGGGCGGTAAGGGTCGGGCGGTAAGCGTCGGGGGATGGGGAGGGCGGTAAGGGTCGGGCGATGGGGAGGGCGGTAAGGGTCGGGCGATGGGGAGGGCGGTAAGGGTCGGGCGATTGGGTGGGCGGTAAGGGTCGGGGGATGGGGAGGGTGGTAAGGGTCATGCGATGGGGAGGGCGGTAAGGGTCGGGCGATGTGGCGGGCGGTAAGGGTCGGGCGATGGGGAGGGCGGTAAGGGTCGGGCGATGGGGAGGGCGGTAAGGGTCGGGCGATGGGGAGGGCGGTAAGGGTCTGGGCGATGGGGCGGGCGGTAAGGGTCGGGGGATGGGGAGGGCGGTAAGGGTCTGGGCGATGGGGTGGGTGGTAAGGGTCGGTGGATGGGGCGGGCGGTAAGGGTCAGGGAATGGGGAGGGCGGTAAGGGTCGGGGGATGGGGAGGCCGGTAAGGGGCAGGGGATGGGGAGGGCGGTAAGGGCCGGGCGATGGGGAGGGCGGTAAGGGCCGGGCGATGGGGAGGGCGGTAAGGGCCGGGCGATGGGGAGGGCGGTAAGGGCCGGGCGATGGGGAGGGCGGTAAGGGCCGGGCGATGGGGAGGGCGGTAAGGGCCGGGCGATGGGGAGGGCGGTAAGGGCCGGGCGATGGGGAGGGCGGTAAGGGCCGGGCGATGGGGAGGGCGGTAAGGGCCGGGCGATGGGGAGGGCGGTAAGGGCCGGGCGATGGGGAGGGCGGTAAGGGCCGGGCGATGGGGAGGGCGGTAAGGGCCGGGCGATGGGGAGGGCGGTAAGGGTCGGGCGGTAAGCGTCGGGGGATGGGGAGGGCGGTAAGGGTCGGGCGATGGGGAGGGCGGTAAGGGTCGGGCGATGGGGCGGGCGGTAAGGGTCGGGCGATTGGGTGGGCGATAAGGGTCGGGGGATGGGGAGGGTGGTAAGGGTCATGCGATGGGGAGGGCGGTAAGGGTCGGGCGATGTGGCGGGCGGTAAGGGTCGGGCGATGGGGAGGGCGGTAAGGGTCGGGCGATGGGGAGGGCGGTAAGGGTCGGGCGATGGGGAGGGCGGTAAGGGTGGGGCGATGGGGAGGGCGGTAAGGGTCGGGGGATGGGGAGGACGGTGAGGGTCGGGCGGTATGGGTCAGGGGATGGGGCGGGCGGTAAGGGTCGGGGGATGGGGAGGGCGGTAAGGGTCGGGCGATGGGGCGGGCGGTAAGGGTCGGGGGATGGGGCGGGCTGTAAGGGTCGGGGGATGGGGAGGGCGGTAAGGGTCGGGCGGTGGGGAGGGCGGTAAGGGTCGGGAGATGGGGAGGGCGGTTAGGGTCGGGCGATGGGGAGGGCGGTAAGGGTCGGGGGACGGGGGGGGCGGTAAGGGTCGGGGCGATGGGGAGGGCGGTAAGGGTCGGGAGATGGGGAGGGCGGTAAGGGTCGGGAGATGGGGAGGGCGGTAAGGGTCGGGAGATGGGGAGGGCGGTAAGGGTCTGAGCGATGGGGAGGGCGGTAAGGGTCGGGGGATGGGGAGGGCGGTAAGGGTCTGAGCGATGGGGAGGGCGGTAAGGGTCGGGGGATGGGGAGGGCGGTAGGGATCGGGGGATGGGGAGGGCAGTAAGGGTCTGAGCGATGGGGAGGGCGGTAAGGGTCGGGGGATGGGGAGGGCGGTAATGGTCTGGGCGATGGGGAGGGCGGTAAGGGTCGGGGGATGGGGAGGGCGGTAAGGGTGGGGCGATGGGCAGGGCGGTAAGGGTTGGGGGATGGGGAGGACGGTGAGGGTCGGGCGGTAATGGTTGGGGGATGGGGCGGGCGGTAAGGGTCGAGCGATGGGGAGCGTGGTAAGGGTTGGGCGGTATGGGTCGGGGGATGGGGCGGGCGGTAAGGGTCGGGGGATGGGGAGGGCGGTAAGGGTCGGGCGATGGGGCGTGCGGTAAGGGTCGGGGCATGGGGCGGGCTGTAAGGGTCGTGGGATGGGGCGGGCGGTAAGGGTCGTGGGATGGGGCGGGCGGTAAGGGTCGGGAGATGGGGCGGGCGGTAAGGGTCGGGAGATGGGGCGGGCGGTAAGGGTCGGGTGATGGGGAGGGCGGTAAGGTTCTGGGCGATGGGGTGGGCGGTAAGGTTCTGGGCGATGGGGTGGGCGGTAAGGGTTGGGGCGATGGGGTGGGCGGTAAGGGTTGGGCCGATGGGGATGGCGGTAAGGGTGGGGCGATGGGGAGGGCGGTAAGGGTCGGGCGATGGGGAGGGAGGTAAGGGTCGGGCGATGGGGAGGGCGGTAAGGGTCGGGCGATGAGGAGGGCGGTATGGGTCGGGGGGTGGGGAGGGCGGTATGGGTCGGGGGGTGGGGAGGGCGGTAAGGGTCGGGAGACGGGAGGGCGGTTAGGGTCGGGCGACGGGGAGGGCGGTAAGGGTCGGGAGATGGGGAGGGCGGTAGGGATCGGGAGATGGGGAGGGCGGTAAGGGTCGGGAGATGGGGAGGGCGGTAAGGGTCGGGGGATGGGGAGGGCGGTAATGGTCTGGGCGATGGGGCGGGCGATTGGGAGGGCGGTATGGGTCGGGGGGTGGGGAGGGCGGTAAGGGTCGGGGGACGGGGAGGGCGGTTAGGGTCGGGCGACGGGGAGGGCGGTAAGGGTCGGGAGATGGGGAGGGCGGTAGGGATCGGGAGATGGGGAGGGCGGTAAGGGTCGGGAGATGGGGAGGGCGGTAAGGGTCGGGAGATGGGGAGGGCGGTAAGGGTCGGGAGATGGGGAGGGCGGTAAGGGTCTGAGCGATGGGGAGGGCGGTAAGGGTCGGGGGATGGGGAGGGCGGTAAGGGTCTGAGCGATGGGGAGGGCGGTAAGGGTCGGGGGATGGGGAGGGCGGTAGGGATCGGGGGATGGGGAGGGCAGTAAGGGTCTGAGCGATGGGGAGGGCGTTAAGGGTCGGGGGATGGGGCGGGCGGTAAGGGTCGGGAGATGGGGCGGGCGGTAAGGGTCGGGAGATGGGGCGGGCGGTAAGGGTCGGGTGATGGGGAGGGCGGTAAGGGTCAGGCGATGGGGAGGGAGGTAAGGGTCAGGCGATGGGGAGGGCGGTAAGGGTCGGGGGATGGGGAGGGCGGTAAGGGTCGGGAGATGGGGAGGGCGGTAAGGGTCTGAGCGATGGGGAGGGCGGTAAGGGTCTGAGCGATGGGGAGGGCGGTAAGGGTCTGAGCGATGGGGAGGGCGGTAAGGGTCGGGGGATGGGGAGGGCGGTAGGGATCGGGGGATGGGGAGGGCAGTAAGGGTCTGAGCGATGGGGAGGGCGGTAAGGGTCGGGGGATGGGGAGGGCGGTAATGGTCTGGGCGATGGGGCGGGCGGTAAGGGTCGGGCGATGGGGAGGGCGGTAAGGGTCGGGGGATGGGGAGGACGGTGAGGGTCGGGCAGTAATGGTTGGGGGATGGGGCGGGCGGTAAGGGTCGAGCGATGGGGAGCGTGGTAAGGGTTGGGCGGTATGGGTCGGGGGATGGGGCGGGCGGTAAGGGTCGGGGGATGGGGAGGGCGGTAAGGGTCGGGCGATGGGGCGGGCGGTAAGGGTCGGGGGATGGGGCGGGCTGTAAGGGTCGGGGGATGGGGAGGGCGGTAAGGGTCGTGGGATGGGGAGGGCGGTAAGGGTCGGGAGATGGGGCGGGCGGTAAGGGTCGGGAGATGGGGCGGGCGGTAAGGGTCGGGTGATGGGGAGGGCGGTAAGGTTCTGGGCGATGGGGTGGGCGGTAAGGTTCTGGGCGATGGGGTGGGCGGTAAGGGTTGGGGCGATGGGGTGGGCGGTAAGGGTTGGGCCGATGGGGATGGCGGTAAGGGTGGGGCGATGGGGAGGGCGGTAAGGGTCGGGCGATGGGGAGGGAGGTAAGGGTCGGGCGATGGGGAGGGCGGTAAGGGTCGGGCGATGAGGAGGGCGGTATGGGTCGGGCGATGAGGATGGCGGTATGGGTCGGGGGGTGGGGAGGGCGGTAAGGGTCGGGCGACGGGGAGGGCGGTTAGGGTCGGGCGACGGGGAGGGCGGTAAGGGTCGGGGGACGGGGAGGGCGGTAAGGGTCGGGGCGATGGGGAGGGCGGTAAGGGTCGGGAGATGGGGAGGGCGGTAAGGGTTGGACGATGGGGTGGGTGGTAAGGGGAGGGTGGTAAGGGTTGGACGATGGGGTGGGTGGTAAGGGGAGGGCGGTAAGGGTTGGACGATGGGGTGGGTGATAAGGGGAGGGCGGAAGGGGTTGGACGATGGGGTGGGTGGTAAGGGGAGGGCGGTAAGGGTTGGACGATGGAGTGGGTGGTAAGGGGAGGGTGGTAAGGGTTGGACGATGGGCTGGGTGGTAAGGGGAGGGTGGTAAGGGTTGGACGATGGAGTGGGTGGTAAGGGGAGGGTGGTAAGGGTTGGACGATGGGGTGGGTGGTAAGGGGAGGGTGGTAAGGGTTGGACGATGGGGTGGGTGGTAAGGGGAGGGTGGTAAGGGTTGGACGATGGAGTGGGTGGTAAGGGGAGGGTGGTAAGGGTTGGACGATGGGCTGGGTGGTAAGGGCTGGGCGATGTGTGTCATTCATGAGGCAGTTTCGCGAATGTTAATGAAGAGTAGTGAGATTCTATTTCGAGAAAGGCATTCAGAGCCTGATGGCCTTTTCTCTCTCTCTCTCTCTCTCTCTCTCTGTGTAAACAGGAGTGTGTTGGATTTTGACTTTGAAAAGCTGTGCTCCGTCTCCCTTTCCCACATCAACGTGTATGCTTGCCTGGTGTGTGGCAAATACTTCCAAGGTAAGTCCCCTCTGAATCTCTCTCTTGACATGCTTCTGCACATGAGCCTTCCCCATTTGGGTCGGCCACAAACCAGGCCCTCCCCAGTGCTTGACCACCTGAGGACGTCCGGGTACGTGTTTCAACTGCCCTTCGGTAAGTCTTATGCCGCGATCGAATTCCGGCTGGGGCAATCTCAATCCGGAAGGTTTCCTGACCACCCCCCTTCGATTTGCCACCGCGCCTCATTCCCCCCCCATCCCATTCCGTGATGACTTTCAAATCGTGGTCCTCGCCCTCGGAACCATCGCAAGAGGTAATCGTTAAAAGAAACAGCAAACACTTCCAACGTACAGCATCTTCAATCCAAAACCAAAAGCATCCAGTCAGGACTAGCGCAAGGTGACACCTTCCGCACGCGGGGAGAATGGGCCTCTCCCTTGAAAACTGAGGGCTTTTCCCGATCAGCGTTGAGATCCTGGTAATTGGGATATCTCGGGTGTCTCCCATCTATCGAGGCGAGCAAAGACAATGGGATTTGTCATCATGCCACAATGTGCCAGCTCAATCCTTTGACTGACCCAAGGTTTAGGACAGGGGTGGGGAACCCCTGCATGCAGCCTTCTTTGCCATTGTGGGTGGCACAGTGGTTAGCACCGCTGCCTCACAGCACCAGGGACCCGGGTTCAATTCCCGCCTCAGGCAACTGTCTGTGTTTGGAGTTTGCACATTCTCCCCGTGTCTGTGTGGGTTTCCTCCGGGTGCTCTGGTTTCCTCCCACAGTCCAAAGATGTGCAGGTTAGGGTGGATTGGCCATGCTAGATTACCCATAGTGCTCAGGGATGTGCAGGTTAGGGTGGATTGGCCATGCTAACTTACCCATAGTGTTCAGGGATGTGCAGGTTAGGGTGGATTGGCCATGCTAGATTACCCATAGTGCTCAGGGATGTGCAGGTTAGGGTGGATTGGCCGTGCTAAATTACCCATAGTGTTCAGGGATGTGCAGGTTAGGGTGGATTGGCCGTGCTAAATTACCCTCCTCTCTGACCTATCACCTCCATCCCCACCCCCATCCACCTATTGTAATCTATGCTACTTTCTCCCCCCCCCCCCCCCCCCATTTATCTCTCCACCCTGCAGGCACTCTGCCTGTATTCCTGATGAAGGGCTTTTGCCCGAAACGTCGATTTTCCTGCCCCTCGGATGCTGCCTGACCTGCTGTGCCTTTCCAGCACCACTCTGATCGAGACTCTGGTTTCCAACATCTGCAGTCCTTGTTTTTACCCGGCTTTTTTTTGTTAACCTTATGTTTAGATCAGAGTGCTGCTGGAAAAGCGCAGCATGTCAGGCAGCATCCGAGGAGCAGGAAAGTCGACGATTCGGCCAAAAGCCCTTGTTAACCTTATGCCAACCTGTCATAATCTCGTACACCGATATCAAATTTTCCCTCAAACTCTCTTGGTTCAGGGAAGGACACCCTAATTTCCCCCAAACTGACCCTGTCGTTAAAATCTCTCATCCCACGAATCATTCTGGGAAATCTCCTCGCAAAACGCACCTCCTTTCTACAACAGGACACAGTACTGTGACCTAACCAGAGCCTTATAAATCTTTGTAGGCTTCAGGTCTGGACATGGTTGATACTAGAATTTTTAGATATGTGCTTCCGTACTCAGCACAAAGAGCAAAGGGAGTTCCAGAGCATTTTGTCTGCGTTACGGAAGGGGGCGGTGAGTATTGCTACTCGGTGTATATTGGGTCTGAGTGCTTTGGGTTGTGTCACTCCTACTCTCATTCTGTTAAACACACCGTTGTAAGGGATGTTTCACATTCAGTTTGATTCAGATTCAAGTTTACGTTCAGAATCCAATTCCCAAATTCTTATCCATATCCTGATCTGACTCGGAAGTCCCGATCTGTGGCAAACGTGCAAAAGCGAAACGGTTTTGTTTTTGGGACGTCATGTTTTCCGTAACTGATCAGCCTGATGTAGGGCGATGCTAGTCCATTCAGAATAGTCTTGGATTCGATCCTTACCTGGCGACAGTAGGCACACTACCTGGTGTGGAGGAGGGAGTTTAAATTGGACAGACATCTCCTTAGAGCCGAGCCAGACAGGGCCTCCAGTTTGGATGTTTGGTCAGAGAGATGTACAGCACGGAATCAGACCCTTCGCTCCAACCCGACCAGACATCTCAACCCAATCTAGTCCCACCTGCCAGCACCCGGCCCATGTCCCTCTCAACCCTTCCTATTCATATACCCATCCAGATGCCTCTTAAATGTTGCAATTGTACCAGCCTCCACCACTTCCTCTGGTCTTTGAACGTTAACCGGTTTATCTGCGTTGCTGTTTATTTGTTCAGTTATTGCCTGACGGGTAGCTTCTGAGCTCCGTGGTGATGTTCTCCTGGGTGGTAATGGTGGAACCGCTGACCGGCAAGCGGTTGTCAGCCCTGAGGTGGAGCAGATGTTGGGGTAGCTGTGGGTTTGAGTGTACGCGCTTTCTGTCCACAGGGCGAGGCCTGAAGTCATACGCCAACATTCACAGTGTTCAGGTCGGGCACCACGTCTTTCTGAATCTGCACACGCTGAAGTTCTACTGCCTCCCAGACAACTACGAAATCATTGACTCCTCCCTTGAAGACATCACGGTAAGTAAGCACGTGGCACTAGTGTTCCAAGGCTTTGACGTTTGCTGAGATCCTGTTACTGCGGCCCTAACTGTTCCCTGTGCTGTATTCTTGAACGTCCCAGACCCATGGTACAACTGAATAACGGCTGGTCCCACATGGTATGTCAGATTTGGTGAAGCAGTAGAAACCAAACATGTTATCTCTCAATGTTTAGATTACATCCCCGAGGATCCACTATGGAGATTTGGGAGGGATTGACTGGCAGGTCGTTTTCCCTTTAAAAAAATTGCCCAGTTTGTGTTTTCCCCGTGGGAGTGTCTATCGAGTTTTCTGGAGTGCCTTGGCTGACAAGGAGCGTGAGGAGTAGCGAGGAGTTTGCCGTCTGCCCTTTTGTGTTTCAGTACGTGCTGAAGCCAACGTTCACCAAGCAGCACATTGCGAACCTGGACAAGCAGTCAAAGCTGTCGCGGGCTTACGACGGGACGACCTACCTGCCAGGAATTGTGGGACTGAACAACATCAAGGCCAACGACTACGCTAACGTGGTGCTGCAGGTACGGAAATGTAAAAAGGCATCCTTCAGGATGAGGGGAAGGCCTACGCTGGAAAGCTAAAGCATGAGCTGAACCATTGGCCGCGGGGGGGTGGGGGGGGAGTGGGGGCTCCAAATTTGATGACCAGATGGTGCTGATTTGTCTGCACCTCTGTCACTGATTTTTGCTTCTGTTTCAGGCTCTGTCGAATGTCCCCCCACTGCGGAACTATTTCCTGGAGGAGGAGAACTACAGGGATATCAAGCGTCCGCCAGGGGACATCATGTTTCTGCTGGTGCAGAGATTCGGCGAGTTGATGAGGAAGCTGCGGAATCCCCGGAACTTCAAGGCTCACGTCTCTCCCCACGAGATGTTACAGGCGGTGGTGCTGTGCAGCAAGAAACGGTTCCAGATCACCAAGCAAGGTGAGCCAGTGAGCCCCTGGGGGCTCCCTAACCCTGACCAGCGCCGGTTGGCAATTTACAGACAGGCGAAGCTTTGCGTTAATGTTGTAAAGTTGAAGGTGTGTTACTGTAACCTTTGAGAGAGTGAATGTCTTGCACTGAGAACTGACAAGTGCCTGTGAACATGATTAGCTAGCAGTCACAGAGTGTACTGGACAATTGAAAATATGTAGCGTTTGGCTGAGAAATGGATACCTGAGTTTTGGTTGCTGTTTTGACACCCAGTCAAATTTAGTCAATCAGTCTAAATTATGCCCCATGATACTAAAACCCAGTCGAGTTGAATTTATTGTTTTTGCCAACCTCAACCCAATGAGACAATCCGATGTTTGGGGTACAAAGAAGCAGGCATTTTGAAAGTTAGATAGAGAGTAAGTGCCATTCAAAGCACTCTCTATCAAAGGTATCTTTTTCGTATGAAACATCTTCGCAGTAAAAGACAGGAGATGACCCAGGGAAATCTTCAGTCACAGGAAGACAGACACCGACAACAACAGCCACTGTGTGGTTTTGAAATTAAATTAATGTAATTTTAATAAGTGTTTTATTGGAACAGTATATTGTTGGAGAGTTGAAGGCAGATAATAAGTAGTTAAGAGAAAGGGGGCTTAGAGTTGTAAATGGTTGTTGTTTAATGCTCACTTTTAGACTTAAAGAATAAATTGATTTTCTTTCTTTACCTAGGACAGGATTTACATGCATTTGGAAAGGCAAGGACTAATTTGGGATAGTCAGCACGGGAAATCACGGGAAATTTGTGCATGGGAAATCATGTCTCACGAACTTGATTGAGTTTTTTGAAGAAGTAACAAAGAAGATGGATGAGGGCAGAGCAATAGATGTGATCTATATGGACTTCAGTAAGGCGTTCGACAAGGTTCCCCATGGGAGACTGGTTAGCAAGGTTAGATCTCATGGAATACAGGGAGAACTATCCATTTGGATACAGAACTGGCTCAAAGATAGAAGACAGAGGGTGGTTTTTCAGACTGGAGGCCTGTGACCAGTGGAGTGCCACAAGGGTCAGTGCTGGGTCCTCGACTTTTCATCGTTTATATTAATGATTTGGATATGAACACAGGAGGTATAGTTTGCAGATGACACCAAAATCGGAGGTGTAGCGTACAGCGAAGAGGGTTACCTCAGATTACAACAGGATCTTGATCAGATGGGCCAATGGGCCAAGGAGTGGCAGATGGAGTTTGAGTTAGATAAGTGTGAGATGCTGCATTTTGGAAAGGCAAATCAGGGCAGGACTTATTCACTTCATGGTAAGGCACTGGGAAGTGTTGCCGAACAAAGAGACCTTGGAGTGCAGGTTCATATTATTGAAAGGAGAGTCTCAGGTAGATAGGATAGTGAAGAAGGCATTTGGTATGCTTTCCTTTATTGGTCAGAGTATTGAGTACAGAAGTTGGGAGGTCATTGGTGAGGCCATTTTTGGAATACTGAATTCAATTCCGCTCTCCCTTCTATAGGAAAGAGGTTGTTAAACTTGAAAGGGTTCAGAAAAGATTTACAAAGATGTTGCCAGAATTGGAGGGCTTGAGCTACAGGGAGAGGCTGAATAGGCCGGGGCAGTTTTCCCTGGAGCGTCAGAGGCTGAGGGGTGACCTTATAGAGGTTTACAAAATCATGAGGGGTCATGGATAGGATAAATAGACAAGGTCTTTTCCCTGGGATGGGGGAGTCCAGAACTAGAGGGGCATAGGTTTAGGGTGAGAGGGGAAAGATATAAAAAAGACCGAAGGGGCAGCTTTTCCAAACAGAGGGTGGTACGTGTATGGAATGAGCTGCCAGAGGAAGTGGTGGAGGCTGGTACAATGACAGCATTTACAAGGCATCCAGATGGGGACATGGATAGGAAGGGTTTGGAGGGATAGGAAGAGTTTAGAGGGTAAACGGGACTAGATTAATGTAGGCTACCTGGTCGGCATGGACGAGTTGGGCCGACGGGTCTGTTTCTGAGCTGTATGAGTCAAAATGCACAGTAGAGAGCTCTTTGATTTTGTTTTTGTTTGTCGGTTGATGCTGCTCTGCATCAGATGCATCTGCAAACAGCAGTGAGCAATCCTCCACATTCACACTCTATTCTATCTGATGTAAAGCTCCTTCAGATATCAGTATCCTGCTGTTTCTCCCTGTGTACACCATGCACCATAACCATAATAGCTTCCACGCTGACCTCTGACCCACAGCAGCAACCCCTTGAGGATCTGACCGGTTAAAAAAAGGGCGATTCGTTCATCACTGTATAAGTAGAACATTTAGAAAATGTGCAGCCAGTCCCTTTGAAGTCAAAAAGAGATGTTCATTCCGAGTTCTGACAAAGGGTGTCCAAGGTCTTGGCTTTTCTCTCTTTGCTGACACGCCTACAATGTGATTGGACCCTTTTGGGGCAGCACAGTGGCTCAGTGGTTAGCACTGCTGCCTCACAGCACCAGGGATGGTTCGATTCCAGCCTCGGTTGATAGGATGGTTATGGTAGGGGATTTTAACTTTCCAAACGTAGACAGGGACTGCCATAGTGTTAAAGGTTTAGGTGGAGAGGAATTTCTTAAGTGCGTACAAGACAATTTTCTGATTCAGTATGTGGACGTACCTACTAGAGAAGGTGCAAAACTTGACCTACTCTTGGGAAATAAGGCAGGGCAGGTGACTGAGGTGTCAGTGGGGGAGCACTTTGGGGCCAGTGACCATAATTCTATTCGTTTTAAAATAATGAT